>NC_090024.1:230517777-230817777 GCF_037176765.1 Anolis sagrei
GTCAGGAATCCGTTCGGATCCATCAGCCTCCTGGGGCGGACCATCTTAATAGGTCCTCCACCTTTGCAGAGGTTAGGGGGTGCAGTGAGCCTAAATCTGATCAGGAAGTGGTCGGTCCATGGCAACGGAGAGATGGACAACTCCTCCACACCGCCACCCTGTTCCCATCCCTGGCAGAAAACCAAATCCAATGTGTGTCCAGCACAGTGGGTGGGGCCAGATATTTGTTGGGACAGCCCCATGGTTGCCATGGCAGACATGAAGTCCTGAGCCGCACCTGTGAGGGTCGCCTCGGCATGGATGTTGAAGTCTCCCAGCACAAGGAGCTGTTGAGACTCCAACGCCAGGCTCGAGACCACCCCCGCTAGCTCAGGTAGGGAGACTGTAGTGCAGCGAGGTGGACGGTACACTAACAGAATCTCTATTCTGTCCCGGTCACCCACCCTCAGGTAGACACTTTCAAAATTTGCGGTCTGCGGGATGGGGCACCTGGTCAGATGGATGGAATCTCTATAGACCACTGCGACCCCGCCTCCCCGCCCTCCGGATCTCGGTTGGTGCTGCACGGAGAAGCCCGGAGGACAAAGCTGGGTCAGATTTACTCCTCCAGCTTCATCCAACCAGGTCTCCGTGATGCACGCCAGATCTGCCCGCTCGTCCAGGATTAGGTCCTGGATCCAGGTCGTTTTTCCGTTGACAGATCTGGCGTTCAACAGCACCACCTTCAGTCCAGAGGGTCCGCTCACCTGGTTACACCAATTTACCTTAGGAGACCGATTTGGAATTGTTAATGTTTTGGATAAATGGTTCGAATTTGGCCGAATTTGAGGTCTCCTTTTCCCGCATCTCCTCCTTCCCACCACGACTTCTATGGGGGCCCCTCGGCTAGTGGAACACCTCCCCTCCTCCATGCCGCAATTCATGATCAGGGTCTTAATCTCAGATGTTTGAAATGTTGGCGTTTTTTCTTGCCAATTGCTTTGGTTTTCTCTATCCCCCCTCCCCTCCACATTGTTCTTCACAGGCTCCAGCCCACTTCTTCCCCTGTTTCTTCCACCAGTCAATAGTATCAGAGACAGTATACATAGGAGAGTGGGGGACCACATGGATGGAAACAATACACTTCGGTAGATGGTAGATACAGATGGTAGACGTTCAACCGCAACAATGGGTGGTCCCTAGAGTGCTAGAGTTTTAAGTGCAACAGTCGTAACAGTAGTAAAATCCACAGCTACACGGGTAGTTATTAAAGTGCAGGGTCTTAAAGTGCGACAAGATATTAAAGTGCAACAAGCCCAAACCTTGGCTCTCGGTACTACTCAGTGCGGCAGGAGGAATCGGGGAAGGGCTAAAGTGCAAATAGTTGGCTACAGAGGCAGGCGCCTTTAAAGTGCTAGGTTATGCTCTTACTGCCATTAGCAGCAATGTAGGAAGGAACTACAACGTTCGATGTTCGCAATATATAACGCAGTAATCAAGGGAATGAAAGTTGGCAAAAGTGCTATGATTTAGGTGTTAACTACAGACGATTGATGTACGATAGCGGATGGACCTCCGGAGGTGGTCGACACGGTGGCGGTCGGCCCAGTTGGTCTCAATCCGATTAAATTGCACAGGCAACACACCGACGGTCTACACAAAAAGCGGCTTTTAAACCGTAAGAAGCAAACCTCCCTATAGCCGCGGGTTCTGAAACGGCCAAAGATCTTCTACAGCCTGGACAGTTCAGATGGTAGGCCCAGCTGGTAGGGATGGTAAAGGCCCAGGCGGCCAGGGCCCGCGGCAGCCCTCGTGGTGCAGATGGAAGGCCCGGATGGTAAGGAGCAACGATGTTGGGCCTGGCGGCTAAGGCGTCTGGTACAGATGGTAAAAGCCCAGATGGTAGGGCGCAATTGAAGGGCCCAGTTGAAGCGGGCCCAGTTGAAGCGGCGCTCGCAGCTTGATGAGGCCCAGGTGGTACAGGCAGCGTTCGCGGCGTTCGCGGGGCAGCGCTCGCGGCGTTCGCGGCGACGGCTTCGGCTGCGGCAAAAGGCCCACCTCGCTCACCAGCACTCCGCGGAGGAATGGATCTCGGCAGCGAACCCAAAATACGACATCACAATGGGATAAAAGCGCTTAAAGAAGAAATCCAGCGTTCAGTCGAAACCTCATTATTTCCCTACCGCCAGAGAAGGGCGGGCACAGACAAATCATTTTGCTACTCCATTGATTTTGGGAACATTTATAAGTTTTTACCAATAACATTTAAAAAAAACAGAACAAGAGGGGTCTCTGGGATTTGAAGTCCAAACCAGCATGAAGCACAAGAGGGGAGGAGAATGGACAGAACCAGGACTGTGATAGGCTGAGAAATGTGATGCAATAGGTGTGGCTTGCCACTCAGCCCCATCACCCCTTCCATGAAGAGATTGCTGCTTGCGCTTGCAAAACAAAGTCAGAATACTAATGTAAAGAATAGGTCCAAATCAATGATTCTTTCCCAATTTTTTAGCTGAAAGATTAGGTTGTGCAGTTTTTGTTCCTGGAAGGCTTCGAAGTTGTCCTTCCCTGTCTGTTTCTGGTGGCTCAGCTTCCTGATCTCCAAAATTATCCGAAATCTGAATCAACCAATGGAATTTTGCACACACCGAATGTCTGTCAGGTCATGTTATCTTGTAGGCTTGCCCTAGTTAACAAGGACTGTAGACTATTGTTTATTCATGCACAAGCACTTTGAGTAGCACTGTTGAGTAGCTCAAGATTCCCATGAATGTGGATTTCAAGTGTTGTTAAGAAAAAATGTATACCACAAATGGCAAAAATGAATTTAAGCAATATGTGTGATTTAAAAGTTGCACACAAAAAATGTATATATATATTTTAAAAAGTGAGGCAAATAAAGGGAAATGCCTCATTAAAAACATCTTCTGCAGATCAGAAAAGGACAGCTCTGAATGGAATTTATAGATGGGCATTTCCTTAAATTGCAAAAGATTATGAACCAATGTCATCTCCAGTGCCTTAAGAATGAGTGTATAAAAGCAAAATAAGGAATGTGACTATAAACCTTTTTTCTGATTCAACATGTCACTGAATTATATCTCTCAGAATGTGGTTTATGCTGTTTTGCCATAGAACAAATTTTGCATCATCCTGGAAATACAGCTAGACTGATTTGAATGTGATGTTGCTTCAACATGAAGACGGTACATCCCCTACACTGGGGATTAAATGAGATATTAGATTTGAACTGTTTTTTCTATATATTTTTTACTATTTTGAACTGTAGCAATGCTCTCATTGTGTTGGATATACTCGTGTCTTTTATGAAATAGATCTCTTGCCTTAATCAATGTATAAAATAGATCACAGCTTGGTAGTTCACACAACTGTTTTAATCTCCCGAAAGCACTTCAAAACAGCTACTTTATACTGGCATGTACATTAGGCAGAACCGTTGCTGATTCTATGTTTAACAGCCATGAGAAGGTGGCAATAACTAGTTACAAATAACTAGATTCCTATAACGAACTCCTTTGTTTATAGCAAAGATATAACAAGTAACTATATTTCAGAATAGTTTTGTTCTCCTTTTTGCAGTTTAACTGAAATTTGTATTTAGCTATATAGATGGCGATGATGACAATTTCTTATATACCTCTCCTCATAAAGCTATGGAATAAAAATATATTAGAATACAACATATATAACACATAATGTGTTATTCACAACTGTATTTTTACAACTTTCAACTGAATGTGGACATTGTGCATCATTCAGAAGATATCAGTAGGATTTCTGTCCAGTGTATACATGAATGTATGTGTGAGTGTGAGAAGGTTATGCTTAGGAGTCATTGATGGGGTTGTCCAGTTTAGTTTCACAAACCTCTTATTTTCAAGGCATTGAAATGGAGGTATTTTCTGAATTTTTTAATGCACTGTTCGTCCCTTTTACCTAATGACCACGATTTAATAATCATTAAACAGAATTATTGGTCCAGGTTAGCATCCTCATTGCAACCAAATCTATTATTTTTGGAACAAAGGGTAGATTTTTTATAAAATTCAGTTTAGTTGCATAATGTCTTCTTAAGTGCATTTTATACAATACTTCTTGAGCTATGCAATTTAGCTTTTAATACAAAAATTGCTCACGATGGGAAATAATCTCAAGGGTTTATTTTTTATATCCAGTTCTAAAGCATATCATTTTTGCTCGCTGTCTAGGGTTTTGTATAGGGCCACATTCTTGTTAAAAGTGCTATTGAGTATTAAGTATGTTTTTCAGGCTTCCAGCTTTATGAGATATGTCCAATAAAAGGGAGATCTATCTCAAGAGATATATTGCAATTCCTTCCCACTATATGACTATTATCTCACTGATGGAGATCAGGGATGGGGGCACAGAAGAGCCTGATCAAGAACTGGGTGCTTTTGCAAGTCCTCTTGCTTCATTTCTCTACTAGGGAGGAAGAGCATTACTGGAAATTCCTTCCCAATATATGGCTATTATCTCACTGATGAGGGCACAGAAAGCCAGAAGAAGAACAGAACTGGGTGCATTTCCAAGTCCCCTCACTATCTTGCTCTCTACCAGGGAGACAAAAGCACTGTTGGGAGGGCACTTTGGAATTTGGAAGGCAAGCAAGGATAGGAAACTGTCTTACTTGACAAAGTTTTATGGTACTTCAACTTGCTCCACGACATTTTCAGGATTAAAGTTACAAGAGTCCCATCCCATATCCAATCTGACAATCCTAATGGATGATCACATTAAGGTACTTCACACAATGATAGCAATCTTCTTTCTATTGAAAACTCACACCAAAAAGCAAAGATGTGTCAGTAACATGTTACAATGAAACACTTTATTCTCTCAATACAGCTGATTGTGCTTTTCCATCTTTTTGGCTATCACTTTCTACAACTTCAGAGCTAGATAAGGATGAAATCATACTCATATAGCAAGGCAGCCCTTGAGGCAACAGAGCACCAGCTTTATGGTTCATGGTAGAAATGTTTTCCATAGGGGACATGGTAATGGGAAGACCACCAACACAAGCAAGAGCTTGGAATGATCATATTGGGTGGCTTCTGGTAATTGCATTCCAAAATAGTAACTTTTCCCAATCTTTCACTACAATTATACAGCCCAACAAAAAAAAAACCTGCTTACTGTCTTTATTTTTAGGCCTATTCCTGAGGTTATTTGTGGCACTGATTCAGAAAATGGCATTGGACAGACTGCATCGGGTCTAGTTTCTTATATATAGCTATCATGATTTTCTGTGGGCAAGCAGATGGCAACTGGTATCAAGGATATCCATGTGATAAGGTCCCTGATCATTTAAACTCACTAGTTGCTTTTACTTAGGCGAACCCTTGTAGTCTGAGGATGATGGTCCTCCAAGTGATGCGTCTTGGTGGTGGAGACGTAGGTGGATACTCAACAGCAATAAGCAAGAGTTAATGTTTTATTGTTCTATTGTGCATGTGGCCTTTTTTTGATCTTTTGCATGTCATTTGATACATGTTTGAGGAATTCAGGTCATTAGAATGTTAGCAAACATATTTCTTAGCACTATTTATGCAATGATGTCTAAAGAAACTAAACTGCTTTGACCCTTCTTTTGAACATTCTTTTGCACTATGTAAACTTTGCTATAAGCCTTGCTATAATTGCTTTTGATTCAGCTCATCAATTTCATTACTTTGCTTCATACTGTAGGCCTATTGCTCAAAATTTGTTGTCAAATGTCTCCTGAAAATCTAGCCCTAACATAAAACTATTGTACTCCTTCCACATTTTTCTCTCTTGTTGGTATGCTTCTAAATCACAGGTCTCTTCACCACATTTTTTTTTACCCAGTTGGTTTCCCTTTGGTTCCTCTGTCTGATTGTCCCACCTACATCCCTGATCAGCCTGTCATGCCCTCTACTCCTAGAAAAGCATCCCCAGCTGCATGATTCTTCGACATTACAGAATAGGAATGGAATCACAGCTCAACTGGCTAGAGTTAGCGAGCTGTAACATTTACCAGTGCAAAACTCCAGCAGTTGTAACAGGGAAACTTGCCTACCTCTCTTCAGAATTTTTTTTTTAATCCCAGTTCCATTTAGAGAATTTTCAAGAAGAGCCCTGGTTCCAAAACTTTTCTGTTTCAAGGAAGCACAGAATAACATGACATAAAAATATGTGTAAGATCAGGTGTTGGCTATGAACACCAAGGGACAACGAAAACTAAAATATGGAAAGAGTAAGCATAGTGTTCCACATACTTAAGAGCCACATATTGTATAAATATGTGAGAGGAAGCCACAGCGAGGAGGGAGCAAGCTTGTTTTCTACTTCCCTGGAGACTAGGACGTGGAACAATGGCTTCAAACTACAAGAGAGGAGATTCCATCTGAACAAGAGGAAGAACTTCCTGACTGTGAGATCCGTTCAGCAGTGGAACTCTCTGCCCCGGAGTGTGGTGGAGGCTCCTTCTTTGGATGCTTTTAAACAGAGGCTGGATGGGGTGATTTGAGTGCAATATTCCTGCTTCTTGGCAGGGGGTTGGACTGGATGGCCCATGAGGTCTCTTCCAACTCTTTGATTCTATGATTCTATGTCATAGTTTTAGCACTGGATTATGGCTTTGGAGACCAGGGTTTGATTTCTCATTTGATCATCGAATCCCACTGGGTCATCTTGGGTGAGTCATACAATCGAAACTTCAGGGAACCTTATAATATGTTCACCTTAGGTTCACCATAACTCAGAATTGACTTGAAGGCACAGAACAACTTTATCATCAACAGCAACAAAAATCACATCTGTCAAGGGACTGGGAGTGTGAATCTGTTTAAATCTAACTGTATTTCTTGAAATCCCAGCTGCATATTTTCCATTTTATTTCACATCAAACTTTTTCTTTTCTCCACATCTCTGTGCATCATAAAAATAGGTTCTGTCCTTAATTTGCATTATTTACCAAATTGATCCAACTTTTAATCAGTGAAACTGTATTCCTGCACAGTTTTTAAATGCACAGGTTTTAAATGCAGAGCTAATGTTCATTTAAAGATGCACATTAGCCACACATTTAAAAAACTGCATACATTTTAAAATCTGCCCATGGTTTTAGGCAAACTTTATTTCATGGAACATTTTATAAGTCTGACATTTTCTTGCAACAATGCTACTTACCTTGAAACTGTGGGGTCCTAGAAAGTGTCTTTCTATCTCTATAGGGAACATTTTTACTTTCTTCAAAGCTCATGTTTGTATCCAACAAGGCATACTGGTCAGAGCACTGAACTTCTACTAGAGCAGTGGTTCTTAACCTGGGGTCCCCAGATGTTTTTGGCCTACAACTCCCAGAAATCCCAGCCAGTTTACCAGCTGTTAGGATTTCTGGGAGTTGAAGGCCAAAAACATCTGGGGACCCCAGGTTGAGAACCACTGTACTAGAGGCGCCTAGATTCAAATGCTTATTCAGACATAGAGCTCCCTGGGTGACCTTGGTCCTGTCAATCTCTGCCTAAACTATTTTAGATAACACAATGAGATTGACTAACTCCTTATCCTGAGCATTGTGAATGTTTTAAAATGTTATCTAAATGGAAGTAATCACAACATTAACAGTAAATCCAGTTGAACTCTCAGTGTAAAAGTTTGGAATATCTCTAAGGGAGGAAAATGGAAATGGAAAGGGGACTACAAACCAAATCTTGTGTGAAAGAATTGTGGGAGTGTGTTATGTTTGACCTAGAGAAATAAGATTGAAAGGTGATATGATAGTCATCTTTAAATATGTAAGGAGGTCTCAGGCCGAAGATGGAAAAAAAATGTTTCCTGCTATTAAAGAAGATAGGACTCGAAACCAAGGGATTCAAATTACAAGAAAAATGTGGTTAATGTCAAGGGAGAGCAGCTGCACATTATGAGTTATTTGACAGCAGGACAAACAACTTCAAAAGGGGGTATCGTTTTCTTCACTGGTGATTTTAAATAGAGGTTGGAGAGCCAGCTCTTTGGGATGCTTTAGTTGTGGACTCTAGGGTGTGCAATTTTTTGTTATTTGTTGTAAGTCATATCAAACTTGTAAAATCTATATCTGACATGAGGGAATGGCCTGCACCAAAAACTTCACAATCGAAACTTAGAGGTAAAAGGTAGGTAAAGGTTTTCCTCTGACATTAAGTCTAGTTGTGTCCTATTCTGGGGGTTGTTGCTCAAACTTACCAATACTTTTTCATTTGCATTTTGTAAATCTTGTAATCCTCCCAAAGTCAGTTTCATTTTCAGCACAAGGAAGCAAAGCAAAGTGAAAAAGTCTGCCTTTCCTCTTTAAATTAATGGCCTCTTGCTATTTGGAGAGGGAAGCAGCAGAGAGAAAGCAGACTTCACTGGGAAAGAAAACACAGAATTCTGGGAAATGTAGTTTGGGAAGGTGAAGAGACCTATGGCATGAAATTCAAAAGGCCCTGTCCAAAACTACATTTCCCAGAACTCAGCTCAGCAGCAGAAAGCCCCAATTAAGATAGAGGAGAGATCTGTCCCTCCATAGCAGCACCCAGCCAGAGTTCCAATAAATTGTTGAATCTGCAAAGAGGAGGACTGAATTATACTTCTTTAAGTGAATCTCTGTGCTGATCTAGGAAGAAATCCCTAAATCGAAGTTCTATTGGTTAATATGAGGATTAAAAAAAGTTTTTGACTAAAAAAAATTCCCTGAAATTAGTAGATGTATGAATATTTCTGAACATTGGAGAATGATCCCCTGTTATCTTGTGTGATTGTATATAAAATTCAAAATGATAGCTCTGATAGTGTTTTTTTTTTTAAAAAGTTGTTTATAAAAACTTTGAAATTCCCCAAAAATCTGTGGAAAAGTGAAACATTATGAAACTTGATGGGAAAGAGTGGTAAATGTGTTCTACCATTGTAACAAGTTTCACTCCAATATCTGTAAAAATGAGGGAGAAAGGAGCCACTGGAGTTTCTCCACATGCACAATTACTATAATGAAAAAGTCACAAAAAATGTTTTTCTTGTTATAGTAATGAAAGTTTTACTAACAATATTTTAGAAACACTTTTAAAATGAAATGACAGTGCCCCCTTCTTTTGTAATGACTTTTGAAACCTTTTTTATTGATCACACATGCCTAGTAGATTCCTATATCAATGGGCTTAGACTAGTTGGCACACAAAGGCTCTTGCTACTCTGAGTCTGGTATGAGAATATGATCTAATGTAAATCTGACACAATGAGAAATATAACATGTTATATTCACACTAAAAAGCAATAAAATTTGTGTCACTCTTTGGTAGAATCCTTTACCAGCATTTCCACTTTCTTTTTTCTTTTTCTTTTTGGTACTGTGTGTGTATGCTTATGAAAATTCTCCCACTAGCCGAAGCATATTTTAGTTGTGTTTTAAACAGATTTTCTGTATGTGGTTTCAAAGCATCCACTACCTCTGTTTGGAACATGAAAAATGCATTTCTTTTGTAAACAATGATATAAATGTGAACCAAAGTAAGCACATTGAATATCAGTCTAAAATCACACATCCCTATATAGAATGCCTTCATTGCTTCTTAATTGGCATGATCTTTTGTCTTGAATCTACTCCCAAAAAGTGCAGACTTATTGAAACAATGGCATTTACCGGTCTGAACAGTCACTTTGTCTTTGAACAGTTGGAAGTAACCAATATAATTAATGGGCTCATTTAGTTATGTGTTGCTCTGTAACTATCATTACAATGTACATGGAATTTTGGGATTGGAAGTTTATAGAAGGGTAGTTGTAAATCTTTGTCAGAGACTTAGGACCCATCCAGACAGGCCCATATCTCGGAACCTGTCTCAGATTTTACAGAAGGCATCCAAACAATGCCTCTGGTAAAAGCGAATAAATTCAGAATAAGCCAAGCTTTCACTGGTTTGTTCAAAATTAATTAGATGCTCCATTAGATCCAGGCCTAATGGGGTATTGGGGGTTATGGGGACTCACTACCAGTAGTCCTGGGACTCCCTGAGGATGAGTCCCCATTGCCATCTGGAGTCCAAAGGTGTAGGATGGAGTCCACCCCTCCCCCCAAGCCCCAAATTTCACCCTAATAGTTGAAGGGGGTGTACCTGGCCACCATAGGTTTCCTCCTCATGTCCTCCTGATGTGAGGAAATAAAGTGCCAGGAGCTCGGGGGAGAGTAGGAGGAATTTTCTTCTTTGCCCCTCCTTGGCCGTCATTTTAATCAGGATGGCATGTAGCCACCCCCACCCCAGGAAAGCCCAGGTTTTTGGGGAGCAGTGAGGACTGAAATCTGTGCCAAAGCAGGTTTTTAAAATCTGATTCAGCATGGATTTTAGTCATGTCTGAAAGTGCTCCCAACCCCCTTCTACACTGCCAGATAATCCAATTCAAAGCAAATAATATGGAGTGTAACATTTTGCAGTGTAGAAGGGGCCTTATAGTGCTACACAAAACTGCAATTCCCAGGATTCCATAAGATGCAGCCATAGCAATTAAAGTGGGATTATAGCATGATAATCATCCAGTGTGAATGTATCTTAGGTCATTATGTCTTGGTCATCATTTCCCCAGTCTGTGCATTTCAATGGGAATTTATCCATATATGTATATATGATGCATAACAGCCACACTTCGTTGATCATGCCCTGTTTCTCATCTCTCTTCTTTGAAGTGATAAGGATGTTTCTTTTTTTAAAAAAGAGAGAGGAAGAATGGCAGCTTCCATTCAACAGATTCACTTTTTATTATTATTTTTCCCCTCAAAAGAAAATAAATGAAAGAGAGAACAGCTGATGCATAGCTGCTCTAAAAGTCCATATGCTCCTCAGCAAGAGTAAATTAATCTCGTACATGAGAGGCCCTATTTCAGCCATCCATTGCTTTCTAAATTAAAAACAACCCTCACCAAAAAAAATCCTGCCAACTGAAGTTTATTGAGGTTTGTCCTCGAGCTATTTACACTGCAAAATTAATTTTGTTGATCAGGTTTCTTCTTTGAATGACTCTCTGATCTAATTCCTCCCATGTATGAAAAACAAGATTAATAGGAACCCGAGACGGTTTAATATATTTTGACAGCAAACACTTATCTTTAATCTTCTCGAGCTTGCTGACAGTCATATCACCTTATGTATTCCATGTATTTTTCCTTCACTTCCCAGTCTTGAAAACAAGAAAGGGCCCTTTATGCTAACAAGATTCACAGTTCTGCGGCGATGTTTCTGCTCTTATTCAAATGTGTTTGCTATTTACATGGTTGAAGCACAGAGCTGCAACCTTTACCCAAAGTTTCTTCTCTACTATTACAATCTTTAATCTTAAGGAGTCTACAAGCCCTCCAGATTTGTGGACTTTTTACTCACAAATTTGATGAATATGTTCTTCCTAGGAACCACTATGTCCTCTAGTACAATGTAATAGTCTGCTCCCACTGCAAGTTCACCACAGGAACATGCTAGGTGTCCAAGAAATTCTCAGAAGGGTAGTCTCTATAAATAGCACTTTTAAATCATACTTTCCCCCCAATTTTGGCCAGACGTTCCCTTGACACCATAGCCTGCAGGAGGAGATTCCTGTGACAAGAAAAAAGACTGCTGGTACTTGGTCAGCTTGAGGGACCAATTTGTTGTAGGATGCCCTCTGGGAGGGCATGACCCTGGAGGAAATGGTAATGTGGATATGCTGATGAGGTTTTGATTAACTCAAATGTCCATTGCCATGGGAGACAAAGGGTGCAAGACCCAAAAGACAAAGGTGGTAAATCCAGACAACCAAGAGCTTGGCTGTCCATTCAGAAGGTTAGCAAATTCATGTTTTCTGAGCCTCCTCTTCTGCAGAAGCAGCACACTCTGAGCCTGAAGTGGAATGAACAAACATCCTGAGCTCATCCTGATGACAAAGGATCATCTGTCTCCACGTACGCACACACACACAAAGGTTTTGATATTTATCTGGCTTGGGAAATAGTTGTGGGGATCCTGGCCATGATCTCTTCTCTCAAGGGATTGACACAATACATAAACAATACAAATTACACATAAATCAAGTTGATACATTTTATTAATGAGTTAGGTTTGATAGAGTTTTTAGGGTACAGCTGCTACTAGGTCCGTTTTGGAGCCTCTAGTGGCTTTGGCATTTTTGCAACTTTGGAGAAGCAGAAAATGTTTAAAACACAAAGAAAAAATCACATAAAGTGCTTGGAGTCTCTTTATGACTTATAAATCTTTGGGGAGAGGTGTGTGCTGTGGCTCAACAACAGTTCTGTGCCACATAAAAATAGAAGATCCACTTTGTGCATACACACACAAACACACACAGTTTACAGAATCATAGAATAGACTGCCAAGGCCATCTAATCTAACAATCTCCTATACAGGAAAACACAACTGATTCTCAAGAGATGGCCATCCAGCCACTGCTTTAAAAACCCAAAGCAGGAGACTACAGCACATTTTTGGAACATGCTGCACATGTGCCAGCTTGCATATGATCCTAGTTTGTTGAAAGGAATTACTATCTTGTCATTCAAGAAGGCAGAATCACACTGATTATTCATCTGAGTTGCATAATAGTCTTCCTATTAGAACAGGAAAGGCTTCTTTAGAAGCCAGTATTAGCAATGGATTGCAATGTAACTTGTTCATGGATTGGAGAAAGTCAGGTACAGGCAATATAGAGTTCAGAGGTACTTCTGGGGCACTCTAAGAGGATCAAAGATTAACCTAGAAAGAAAGATTTTTGTCAAATTTGTCAGCCATGAGCTGAGTATGACTCACCAACAGGTTTGTAAATTTGCATGAAGGACATTTGTTTTTCTTGTGTGCATTGAAATTGTTTCCAGCTTGTAGTAACCCTAAGTAGTAACCTATGGTAAGATGCACCTACACTGTAGAATTAATGCAGTTTGACACTATTATGAACTACAACCTCATCAGACAGGCAAAATTGCCCGTCGTATGATGCTTCCTCTTCACTTGCGGCACGGAGCCAATTGGCTCCCTTATGACAATGTAGATCTACTTCCGGTGGGGTTCCATGCCGCAAGTGAAGAGGAAGAGTTTTAAGCCACTGCGGCAACATGGTTGGTTTCCCGCATTGCATAGGCAACAAAGTAGGGAAGTCGGTGGCAAATGCTTCCCCCCCCCCATGGGATGGGATGAGGGGAAAGCCAGGTGAGGTGTGAGGTGATGGGTTCCCTATGCCCCCCAGCAGGCCACACTGGATTCATCATAATGTATGCAAATCCCAGTCTTAATGTGATCAGGGCCTCAATGCCATGGAATTCTAGGTTGTAGAGTTCGAAGAGAAGGCTGAAGACCTGGTTAAACTACAATTGCCAAGATTCTGTAGCATTGCACCATGGTAATTAGTGGTTTCAAGCTGCATTAATTATTCAGTGTTGAGGCAGCCATAGAGTTTTCTTGACAATATTTCTTCAGAGGTGGTTTGCTTTTGCTTTCCTTTCAGGTTGAAAAGGTGTCAGTTTTCCACCTGGTGGACTTCAGTGGCCAAGTGGAGATTTGGACACCAGTCTCCAGTACCCTAGACCAACATCCAAACCAGTAAATAACAAAGGATCCTACCGGCTGTAGAGTGAGGCCCTATCTACGCTGCCATATAATACAGCTAAGCTGTACTATATGAGTGTACACTGACCATATAATGAAGTTTAAACTGCATCATATGGCAGTTTAGCTGAGCCTGAATCTGAGCTGGAAACTCAGTGTAGACTAGATGCACTTTTCACTTTATAATATATCTCTTCCTGGGATAGATTCCACCTTTAATTTTAACTGCTTCTCAATTTAATCTTGAATCCTCAACTGTGGGTTTTCAGTTCTTTCTGAGAATGATTCCAGGACTGACACCAGGTTCAAGGGAAATCTAAGTAAAGTGTTTTCTGAATAGAGAAGACTAAACAGCACATCTTTACTTTGAATGGACAGCTTTGAGAAACAATGTCATTCTGGTGGCCATGGGAACATAATAAAAAATCAATTATACTTGCAGGAAAACTGTGAGTCTTGACAAGCCCTCCACATGTTTGATTGTCAGCTGATGTATTTTTACAGACATCTCATCTGAAGGGCTATAAGACTGAAGACTACTAAACTCTTCATCTAGGAAGACAGAGATGATGTCTTTTGACTTTGCAGTAACATGTGTCACTAAAATATGATTTACTATGCTGTCAGCTTCATTATTTCTGGCACATTTCCAAGCGTGCCACAGGGGTCAGAATTAATTCTGATAATAATGAGGTCACATCAAACTTGGTATCAGAACATTTAGACAAAGTTCCCTCTGAATCCATTTGATCACGTTGTCCATTTTAACTGGATAGTGCTACAATGTATGAGTGAGTTCAGTGTGTCAGTACACTTCTATGGAAATGGGAGTGTGTGTCATAGATCAGGCTGCTTAGAATAATTTCCCTCTCAGTTGGTTCCTTGGCATGGCTTTGATTCCGAAAACAATAACAGCAGAAAATACAAAGCTGTTTTGTTGCTGTTCTAGAAAGGGGGAAACATACACATGCAACAACTCTGATTAAATCTTTTTTCTAACCATTTGTCCCCAGAGGTCTCATTTACAGCTAAGAAATATTAACATTGCCTTTGAGCTGCAGGAAATGGCAACCCAAGCAAGATTTTAATGATTACCCAGGAACATTTAGCATATATAAGAATTCTCTTGTTTTGGAAGTTCAAGATAATTGAAAATATATTTTTTGTAAATTATGCATGTGCTCTGGAATGGGAACCAGAAACAGGACTCCCAAATGCTGTCAACAAAATCAAATAATATAAAATAAAGCCAGCTCATTCAGAAAAAAAGACTCTCACAACTTAGTTATCAAACAAAATCTTTAAACAAATTGTGTGTGTGTGTGCATGCCTCTCTCACTCTCTCATGCTTGTGCACTGGCATGGGCATACAAAGATGAAGGGGAAGGGGAAGGAGGAGGAGGAGGATGAAGAAAAAGAGGAGGAGGAGGAGCAAGAAGGAAGAAAGAGGAGGAAAGAAAGGGAGGGAGGTGGGCTTTTAGGATCCTACTGCTGCTGCTAAATACATCTGAATCTTCAGTGCAGAAAGGCATTGTTCATCGATTATCTCCTTTCTTTTAAGGAGCTAAGAAATAAAAAAGGAACAAACCATCTCCTTCCCTTAGTGGCTAGGTTTTTTGGAATTCTAACCCTTTCTCTCTGTTATGAAGATGCTGGCATTTTGCAGGGTCAACTCTCTTCTTTCCTGTTTATGTGGATAAAGGAAATCAATTCTATCTTGCAGGTGTTTTTTTTCCTTAAATTCCTTTTCACATTTGTGCAAGAGCTAAGCACATTATTTATTTATTTAAACACCTTCATTCACTGATCTCAGCAGTGGCTCACCATATCACCAACTTAAAGGAATAAATAATTACAAAAGTTTGAAAAAGTTAAAATATATCCATTTTTTTCCAGTTCAAAACCCATTTAAACCTTATTGAATGATATAACTTAACTTCTATAAAACATGTACAGTCTGGATAAAATCTATTTGAGCCAAAAGCTTTCATTAAAAGCTTGGCTTTAACTTGGCACTGACATTATTCTAACGTTGGTACTAGTTGGACCTCCAGAGGGAAAGATGCCTCAACCAGGGTGCCACCTCAGAAAAGGCCCTCTCCTTTGTTCTCACAGTATTTATCCTACATATTGTACATGGAGGAAGGCCCCTCCAATAGATATAAAATTCCAGCCAGTCATATATATATAGAAAGAAGACTTTCCTCAAGAATCAAGGACACAAGCCATTTAGTCCTCCATTGCTACCTTCCGGAACAAAAGGCACTTCCAGACATGACTTAAACTTGTGCCAAAGTGGGTTTAAAAAAACCTGCTTCAGCATGTATTTAAGACCCCAAAGTCCCCCAAAACCCGGGCTTTCATGGGGAGGGTGGCTACATGCCATCCTGATTACTATCGGGGTAGCATGCAGCCACCCCGAAGCCCCACAAAATAACCCCTAGAAAGGTAAAAAATATCCCCCCTCCCTTGGTCTCCTACTCATAATTTCCATGCCAGGAGGGTGCAGGAAGGGCTATAATGGTGACCAGGTACTTTTCTTTACTTTTTAGGGGTAGTTTGGAGGCTGAGGGGGGTTGGGCACCATCCCGGACTTTTGGGCTCCAGAAGTCCAAAAGATTTGGGATTGCAAGTGCCCAATGCCCCATTAGACCCAGACCTCTCACGAATGCCCAGATCTAATGGGGTTTTTAATTAATTTGGAATAACCAAGTTTATTCCAAATTAATTTGTTTTTACCAATGGCATTGTTTGGAT
This sequence comes from Anolis sagrei, assembly GCF_037176765.1. Taxonomy (NCBI): domain Eukaryota; kingdom Metazoa; phylum Chordata; class Lepidosauria; order Squamata; family Anolidae; genus Anolis; species Anolis sagrei. The sequence continues at coordinate 230,534,115 of NC_090024.1, forward strand.
GCCACCGGTAAGAACCCAGACAGGTTCTGAATTTTAGGCCCATTTGGATGGGCCCTGAATTTACAGGTAGGAGTGGAACCACTTCATGTGCTAGTGACTTCTGTTGTTAAGTATTGTCCCTTCTCATTGCTGCTTCTCAATTCCTTTCTACAGTAGAAATCTCTTCCCCTGAGGAAACACTGTCTTTAGCATCATCTCAAATTCATCTTGTAAGTCTTGCTCACACCGTTAAAATGTGTTTTTAATTCATTCCCATCTCTATCCCAAGCTCGCATTAATAGAATTGAATGTCTGGTTCTTAGAAAGTGGACATATTACTGTAACGTGTCTTAGAGGACCGCTATATAATTCATAATATCTTCCAGTTTTGTTCATGCATAAAAAGACTATCCCAAAACAACCATGGATGCAAGAACTGATTGAAGTAGCCAATATCCATCCATAATAGAACAAAGAAATACAGAAGAAATACATATCTAAGATTTGAGTGTCTTTTCTGGGGAGGGGGTAAAATTCCCTAAGATTGCCCCATATGATAAAATAAGAGTCATTGAGAAAGACTGATGAAAAATTCAGACTTAGGTGAACAGCAAGGGTAGATGGGGCATTAATATTTCAGCATGTTATTCAGAAATCTTTTTCAGTTGTTGAAATATGGATGTTTACCTGTTTGGGGTGCCAGTTTATTCAGGCAAACACACATTTCTGCCATGAGTCCCAGCAATACTTTCCTTCAGCAACATGTCATTTGTATATAGTCAACTAACCCAATGTGATAAATTTATAAGCAAGTGCCCAATTTGGTCTCAGTTTGGCCTAAGGAAATAGAATAACAGAGCAATCCTAAATTGTAGAAAGAAGGGAAAATTCAATGGTGAATAACTCTGCCATTTCTTAAAGCAGGGACGAAATTGTAGCTTTTTCCCATAAGTCAACTTTCCTCCCATAGGAAATCCATCCTGCCTCCTGCATTACTAAGGAGCTTGCAGATCCAAGTTCCTTTTTATCAATACCATGCAACCCCCAAAAATCATTAGATCCCGATTAATCATACAGAGAGCACGAAAAGTTGCATAAAGTTAATAGTGGAAATTTCTGCCACAATACCATAGAGGCTTTTAGAAAATATGTTAACTTTAAGTGCAATTAAAACCAACACAAAAGATCCTGATTTTTACAATACTTTTCACAATACAATACTTTGCTTTAAAATAATGTTTGCATCAAATCTGCAATTGAGAGATGAAGATGACAGAGAAAGGGAAAAAAATTCAAAGAAGCAACAGGTAGAGGAATATGTGACACTAAGGAAGTTTAAAAAGAAATATTTACGTAATGAAAGTGATTCCCTCTGCACTGCAGATTATTCTATGATATTGCACTGAAAGATCTATTTCCACCTCTCTCCCAAAATAGAAAAATGCATTACTATTAAACAATTAACAGCTGATATGATAAACTATACCTACATGTATAAGAATAGGATGATAAAGTTGTCTGAATTGTTAAGGTGTTATTCATTTAAAAATACTTCACTAACTGTTGTTTTTCATTAATGATAAAATTGTTCACAAACACCCAACATTTTGTAACCCTCATAGTTCCTGGGACCTCATGAAACTATGCTGTTTTATCAATCCCGATAAAAAAATGAAGTCCTGCAAAAGGTCACAGAAGTTCTGTTTGAATTTTTTATATGGGCCAACATAAAAGATTTAAACCAAAACAAGAACCTTTTACTGCTCACAAACACCACTCCAGCCCCAACATCTGCCATTTCCCACAAACATCATATGAAAACCCCACTCTATTTTGAAAAAAAAAACCCACAATTTCCTGCTGAAATTAACATCATCATTTGATTCAATGATGTTTTCCTGAATGTCACATGTCCAGATAACTAGGGTGGCAAAAGTGCTCATGTTTTGTTTATAGGTAGGTCACGTTTAATAGAATTCAACATGTATTATTTATATTTTCTTTTACTTTTAAAAAATCAAATATTTATGCATGAAGATGACCTTTTTGAAATATTTTTTGACAGAACAAAAAAAAATCCATCAAGTAAAACAAGAACAACTAAATGAAGGTCTAGTCAGAATGGACTATAAAGTGGACATGATCTGAATGAGCATATGGATAAGCCATTGGAAAATGATCACAACCTGTATCTTGATGAAGACTGAAGCACTCCAGACCAGGAAAGCCCTCTGACTTTAAACAGGACACAGCTGAGTAGAAATGCAATCCGTTTATTGAAGCAATTAAAAAGTAGTAGGAAAAAGCATTTTAAAAGAATAGGTAAATTCAATTAGGTAGGAAGATAAGCCGGAGCAAACAGTCCAGGAAATAAGTCCATCAAAGTTCATGAAAAACAATGGCAGAAACTTCTATAGTAAAATCCAAAAACTGGAAATATAAATCCAAGGCACTTAACACATGGTATTAAAATCCAAGAACTAGAAACATGAAACAAAGGCACTTAACACATGAATCCTTCCAAGCAAAGCTTCCAAGGAACAGAAACGAGGTCTTGACTTGATTCCAAATGATGTTTCATCTGACTACAGATCCTGTACTTGGGACTTTTATCTCTTCATAACGCTATGTCCCAAGCGGCCAGAAATGGGTTTCGTTTTAGCTTTGAATCCCTCATCATTCTTTCTTTGAGCCTGGCAGAATGCCTGAGAGACTGATCTGCTTTTCTATTTTGACTGATAACATCCCAATTATCTATTTGCTCAATAATTTCTGCAGCTAGTGCTGAGCTATTCTCAGGCTCCAAATCATGGGGATTCTCTGATAACAATTCATGGAGCACACCATCATCCCCACACCCTTCAGGAACATTCTCATGAGAAAATACACTTTGAACAGGGATCTCCTGGTCATTCTCTGCATCAATATCATTGGAAACACCATTACCTTCATGAATCTCATTGTCATCATTCCCCACATCCAAAGTACCCTGATCCTTAAACACAATCACAGGCTGAGCTCCAACAAAGACTAGCTCCGGACATTTATGGCAATTATCCACAAAAACAGGTGTTCATAATCCTGTATTATCACCAATTATAACTGATGATGCCCTCTCAATCTGCTTATGTGGCATAGCTGTGTCCTGACCAAAGACTCTCTTACATATTGGAAATGAGAGCATGGAGAAAATGTGTCCATAATACTCTGTGAATCAATTTTTAAAGAATAGGTAGTTGGAGAAAACACTTGGTTACTCCAAAATTGCTTGTTTCAAAGGATCCTTAGTCATGAAATTCCAGTGTCTAAGAACACCTCTACTGGCCATTTAATGCAGCTTGGAACTTCATCTACAAAACACAGACCGCCAAAACATATTGCAAACATGAATTAAGGGGTTTAAAGTGCATCAAGCATAGTATGTGGAAATTCTGAGTTAAACCCCTTAATGTGCTTCAGCAAGCTCTAAATTTAAACCACAACATAGAATGTGAAATGCTTTAGAGATGCTTTTCTTTGTTGAAGCGTGCTTTAAGAGTCAGAATGAGCAGATGGGGGGCTGTTGAAAAACACCGAAAGGGCATAGCTGGACAGCAGGGGGTAACTGACACCCTACAACAGGGAATTGATTAACACCACTGCTAACTGCCACTTTCCCTTCTGGTTTCCACCTCATATGCCTCTGAAGTGCTGGTGTACATCTCAATCAGAAATTGGGGGAGGGGGGGACACGGACCTGCAGATCCTGTAACCGCTTTGAGGACAGCTTCCATGGACAATGTAACCAACTTGGTGGCCTCAAACCTGCTCCTGTCATGTCAATTTAATCATCCACACAACAAAACAGGGTTTATCACAATCCAGTTCCAAGCTGACTGAAGTGGTCAGTGTAGATATGCCCTTAATCTCACCATTGTCGCAGATCCATCTCATAAGGACATGTAAGTGCACCCTCTTGGTTGCTCCCTTGCTGCAAAACTCTCTCCCATATTCTTCTAGATTGGTCCCTGTTTGCTCGCCTTCCACCTGGAGGTGAAGACCCTTTTATCTAAAAAGGCTTTTTGTAATTAACTGGTTATGCAGAAGCATCTTTTAATGAGGGCATGTATTATAGTTTTGCTTTTATTGTGTCTTTTAAAGGCTTTTATACTGTTTTAGATTAGTTGAGCTTTAATAGGATAGATAATTTAATGACTTTTTAAAAACCTCTTAACTATATTTTGATTTAATCTGTGCTTTAAGCTACCTTGAATCTTATGGTAGGAGAAGGATGAGATTTCAGCCAAACAAGCAATTTGGGCCACTATGTGCTATTCAATGCATTCTTTAAGTTAATGAATACTAAGAATAGGAAAAGAAAATCCTTAAATATATGCATTCATATATTTTCAACAGAACAGTAATGTTTTTAAAACATTTTCTCAAAAGATTTAAAGGACTTCTAAGGATTTTTTTTCTTAATTCAAATATTATCAGATGATAGGAAAATTCTCAAAACCATTATCAGGATATAATGTAGCCATTATGTATGTGATTGGCAATGTGCATGCATTTACATGCACACACTTTTACAAATCACCTTTGCTTCACTCTGAAAGTCAGTATTGTATGTAATGGAGCATTTTCCACTCATGAACTATTTGAAAGAGAAGATTGTTGTTGTGTGCCTTCAAATTGTTTCTGAATTATGGTGATCCTAAGGCAATTGTATCATGGGATTTTCTGAGACTGAGAGTGTGTAACTTGTCCAATTTCTTTTAAAAAGACTTGTGTCACAGAGTAAAAAATTCAAAGTTCCAGTCCCAGAAGCATCTCTGATTTCAGGTGAGAGATGTTTCCAAAATGTTTTGCCTTGAAGGTGAAGAATTATATGTAACACCACATCAATGTAAAGGCCTATGAAACAGAGTTCACTTGAATGACACATCTAGCTCTTTGAAATGCAATAGATGTCTTCAAAAAGAGGTTGGACAGTACAATGCTGTAGCTGGAGAAGCTGAATTGGGCAGTGGATTGGATCCAGTGGCCCATGTGGTCACATATAACTCTGATTCTATGACTTTGTGACTCTATATGAAGGTAACTAAAGATTAGTAAAATAATCATTTGTTTTTGTAAAGAATACTGGAATAAAATTACAAAATCATAGCTGTGTATCACATTTTTTTAAAAAATCATTCTCTTTCTTGCAGTTACTGCTGGATTTAGTTTGAGTATATATTTTTCTTCGTGTAGGCAAGACTTTAGTCTGCAAAAGCTTCTGGTACTGATTTCTTTCTCTCATTTAGTCTTATAGGTGCTACAAGGTATTTTTGCATTTTGAGCCAGATTATATCTTTGATTTCAAATTGAGTTGTTCAGACAGATTCAGGACAATGGTTTCCTGAGTCAATTTAATTGTAACATAGTTTTTCTGTTTCTTTACTGCCTTCAATTTTTCACTGCATTGTTATCTTTTTTTCATGAGGGATGCCATCTCTTGAAATGCACAAAGTACTGCATCTGAAGAAGTAGGGTTATATTCATGAAATCTCATGATAAAACAAAAACCAAATAGTGCTAAAGGTTCTGCCATATTTCCCTTTTCCACCTCTCTTCCTCTACTTCAGCCTCATAGTTTGGCTTGCAGGGAGGTTTTGGCTTGATTTGTTCACGGACCCATTTATTTGTCTTTTTTAGCTTTCTGTTCAGCATCGCAATTCAAATGAATTGATTTTCTTCCCATTGACTTTATTCATAACTCTTTTTTGTGAGATGCAATGATCATGAATCAAAACAGACCAGCGGTCAAGAAGCTGAGAGAGTCTGTCTAGACAGGTGAAGAGATGAGCACATGAAGTCATTTCCAGAAGTCACCAGAATCCAAAATATCATCACTGAGAGGAATGTCTTTAGATAAACTGTCTATAAGGTTGCTTTAAGCAATTGACCTATATGTCAGTTTCCCCATTCTGCAATGCAGGTCTATGAAGCAAGAACTGATGTTGCTCAGAGGACTTGTTTACATTTGCGCAAACAAACAAACAAACATGGACTCACCCCAAATGGAACACTGGCTGTTTCCATGTTGTACAGTGACTTCTAGTGGGTATCTTATTTTTGTTTGTTTGTTTGTTTTTGCAGCATAATTCCATAACATTGAGCCATGGCAGTTAAAGTCATATTAAACTGCGTGAATTCTAGGTTGTACTAGTTCCTTTGATCTTCTTCTGTTTTTTTTTTTAACTGCACTTTCTATTTTGAGTGATGCCAAAGCCACGGTGTATAAAATGTGTACTTCAATCAATTCAATATCTTTGACCACTTTAAACTTATGTAAAACATTTTGGTCATTGTGGGCACTATACTTGAGTCCTGGTTTTTGTAAGGGACAGAAAGGCATATATAAAGATTATTGTGATGATAATTATGTTAATATTCAGTGGTAACCCTGCTTCTGCATTTTTTTCTTTTAAATTCATTCATAATCAATAGTTTGCTATTGTCATGAATAATGCCGACAATGAGGAGGCGGAGGAAGGATTACAAATACAGAGCAAAAGCACTTGCAACCAGACACCAAAAAGCCCACAACTTTGGAATAGAAATATCAACTCCAAGTGGACAGTGACAGAATTACCATTCCTCTAGGCTCACAGAAAGGTAAGATTAGGACCCTGAGTTGGGAAACCAGGGGTTAAGTATTCTGGGCCAGCTGAAATTAAGGACAGATGAGATCAAGTGCAGAGATCTAGTCAGAGATTCCTTCTACACTGCTATGTAATCCAGATTATCAAAGCAGATAATTCACCGTGTCTGCTTTGAATTGGATTGTATGGGTATACACTGCCTTATAATCCAGTTCAAAGAAGATAATCTGGATTTTATATGGCAGTGTAGAAGGGGCCTGAGAAGAAAGCCAGCAGGTGGGAGCACTTGATCTACATAAATAGCTGAAGTTTGGAATAGCTAGTTGCTGGTGGCAGTGTCGGTATTTGAACTGTAGCCTGAAGCATCGTGTTTTGAACTCTTGAAAGGCAGAATGTACCTTGTTGGATTGTAGATTGTGAACTATTCTTGGAAAATGTGTTGGTGAGGTGTCTTGGCTCTGGAATACTGAAATCACACTTACGGCTTACCCCCCTTGTTTTCTCTTTGCTTGGCTCATTGATTGCGGTGTCAACCTCTGACTGCCCTATGTGTTCGGCTGCTTTTCAGAGATGCACTGGATAGGATTCTAACAGCTAATTTCTTGAGTAATATGGTGCCATCTATATATCTTTAAATGATGGCTGTTCCTACCCTCAGTTTTCATGCCTCCTTTCTCTGTCTAATTCCATTTTATGTACAATATCTTCTGTAAATCAAGAAATAGGATGTTAAAATATAGTCCTTTTATATCTCCTTTTTTCAATTGGAAATAATCCTCTTTTCTCTGTATTCTATAATGAGTGGTCTCTTATCAAGATATAGGTTATGCGTGAAGAGAAGATGTTTTTGCACACCCATTTCTTTTAGAGTAATTTACAGTATAGATGATGATGGCTTTGCTGTGATCTATAAATAATACATTCGCTTTCTTGTATTTATTGTTTTGTGTTCTCCATTAACCAATGTATGTTTGCACCATTATCTCTGTTGTCCTCTTCTTTTCTGGACATTTGGCTTTTCTTGCTTTGTGGGGTGAGAAAAGCACATTTATGAATCATGGTTATATTGGTAGATTCCCTCAGTAAGACTTCACATGATACTGCTTTTGCTATATCCCACATCACTATTAATGCTGCTTCATTTCTTCTTAGATTGGCATTTCCAGAATACAACACTGTTAAATAATCTGTTAGGAAAATGCCCTATTTTTGTCCACTTTGGGCCACTCAATCCCAGTGTTCCAATGTTTATACATTTAATTTCTTTTTCTACAATGTCTAACTTCCAGTGAATTATACTTCTCATATGCTATGTTTCCATCTTATGCATGGGACTTCACTTCAAAATCTGTGCATATGAGCAGCTGATCTTTTTTTTTTTTTTTTTACTAAAGTTAGGTGAAATCATTAGACATAGAACTATTTGTATTAGTTGTTTGATCTCCTTTAAATGCTGATTGGATGATTTCTAACATTCTCCATTATAGACCGTATTCTGCCACACTACTCCTTGCTTCATTTTGGATTGTCTCAGCATCATGGGAGTTCTCAGACAAAAAGACATTGTTGTGAGCCACTCTGAGTCCCTTGGGGAGATGGGGTGGGATATAAATAAAAATTAAGATGATGAGGATGATGATTAATAATATTATTATTCAAGTCCCTCCTACACTGCTATATAATCCAGATTATCAAAGTAGATAATCCACATTATCATCTTTGAACTGGATTATATGAGACCCCTTCTATGCTGCCATATAATCCAGTTTAAAGCAGATAATCTGGATTTTATATGTGTAGAAGGGGTCTAAGATATGGAAACTGAACCTTATGAGGAAAGATTTAGGGAGCTGGGGATATTTAGCTTGGAAAAGAGAGTACTGAGAGGTGACATGATTGCTATCTTTAACTATCTAGAGGTGGCATGCAGAAGATGGAGTGATCTTATTTTCTGCTGCTCCAGAACATGAATCACAGGAGATTCTGCCTAAACATTTGGAAGAACATCTTTGTTGTTCTGTTTGACAGTAAAATAAGATTGTGTGTTTACATACATTCTTTAGAGATCTTTAAAAAAGAGGTTGCATAGACATCTTTCAGGACCGCTGTAGCTGTGCATTGCTGCATGGCAGGGGTTGAATTAGATGTCGCTTGTAGTCCCTTCCCACTCTAAGGGCAGTTCTATACTGAGTCAGAATATGTATTAAAGAGAACTGGTTTGTTGCAGAATGCCTATACAAGTTCCCCTAGGAAATAGTTCCAGGATGGTCACAGGGGTTGTGACCATCCACTGATTGTGAATTCAATCATAATCCAGAATTTTTTTCTTACCGAATGTGGCAGGATAGGCAGATTGGCATCAGCATGTCCAATAGGGTCAATGCTAAATCAAAGCAGAGCACAGTAAATGGAGGCAGAGGGGTGAAAAGTAAGCATTCCCATGGGAGCACTGTGGTTTCGTCTTGGGGGAGTGGAGGTGTTCTCTTGTCTTCTGGCAAGCTGTGTTTTTGCCGCCCCACCCCCTCCAAATGGTTCTGCCATAGCCCTTCTGTATTTTTCTGTCTCAAATCCAGTTCTGCATGAGACATACCCTGATTGACTGCAGTGGATTTTATAGCTTATTCCAGAATTTCCAGTGAGTGTTTTTGACACACTATTTCTGACTGTATGTGTGTTATAGCTTGTGTTAGGTGAGCACCCCAACCTCAAGGCAGCTTAAAACATCATTTTAATGCTTGTGTGGAACCACACTCAGATGTTATGATTCTAAGAATAGTCCATAACCATTGCCTCAGAGAAAACCTGCCTGACCTGGATGACTGTACCAGAGGCAATGCTACTGTCACCATCTTGGGAATGTTCAACTCTACCATCACACAAATATAGTGACATAGTACCAAGAGATAAAACCTAATGCTATTATATGTCTGTTCCTACAGAACAGAAGATTCAAAATACCCTATTGCTACTGGGATGCATTTCCAAGGACAACAGAATATCACATTTAACACTATATATGATTGTATCTTCCACTCCCTTGTGATTCAGCTAAGAGTGGAAAGAAAGCTTTTAATCATGTGGGCGAATCTTTTCCCCCAAAGCAGTTCAAACTATAATTTGTTATGAGTGCCAAAAGCTAGAAGTTGGAGGGACATGAAGGGCAAAGAAATTGGATTTGAAGGCTACCTGCCATTAACTAGTACTAAAGGATGCTTTGGAATGCTTCTAATAAGATTCTAGAAATTGAAAACCAGCTAAAATGTGACTTGCTATATTTCATCCCCCCCCCCCCCTTTCACTAAGTGGAGACATTATCCCACTTGGTTGCCTCCTTTAGATTTTTTTTAAGGGTTGCAAAATTGTTTGGGGCATAGTGTATAGCAATTTGCATGAATACATCAGCATGTTATTCATAGAAATACTTTCCCCTGCATGACATAAACAAAATGTCCTTGAACGGTGATCAAAAGCTATAGAAATGTGCCCTCTTGCCCCAGTGGAAGCCATTTTATATGTGTGTTTTAATACTTGGGAAAACAAAAGCCTTGTTAAGAGAGAGTAGGAGAAAGAAGTGGAAAAGGGCAGGAAATCAAGAGTGTAAAAATACAGCAAGCTGAAAGGATTATGCATTCTTACCCAAAATTGGAGACTGTCAGAATTCACAATTGGTTGCTTTGGGATACAAAGAGCAATGCTGAATTTGAAGACCTGGCAAAATAGGAAGGTCAAAGCATAAACAGGCTTGTAAACTTTATTCCCTGAACATTTCGCTATAGATCTGGCAGTGAATATTTAGTTTTATTTACCAAATGCCTCATCCAGAAATTATGGCACTTATACAGGATTTGGATTGATCAAGACTAGTAAAAAAAGGCAGTTCATTGTTTACTGGTATAATAAGTCAATAGGTGTTATTCTTTCTGTACTAGCACTGGTATTTTTTTCTGTGTTTTCTCAAGCACTATGAAAATTGGCACTTGGATATAATTTTGTAAGACATCAGAAAACTACAAGCCCTTTGGCACCAGGTGAGGAGATACACTCTTGCTCATCAAGTCAACAGATCAATCCTAGAGGTTTCCGCCCTTACTTGGATAACAGCTTTTGGAAAAAATAAATGGATATAATATCTAACTCAAGATCAAGTCTGCCTAAACATTTTGCATTGCAAATTTTACTGATCATAATGAAGTATTGTTCCTAAGAAAATCCATCCAACCTCCCCTACACACATACACCTGGGCAGATACAGGTAACCTGAAGGGACTGTGGAAGTCAGAAAGGAGTCAACCCAAATCAACTCATACTTTGAACTTACAACTTGGATATTACCAATAACACCATGGCAATGGACATCCACATGAGGCATCTGCCCAAGCTTGTGGGGGGGGGGGGGATAGATCAATCCCCTCCTTCCTGATCTTCCTCAAGAGAGTAAAAAGGTGGCTTGTGCAATAGATAGACTTGGAACAATGTGCAATGACCAAAGAAAAGGCCCAGATTGCACTTGTAGATTACATATTTAACTCTGAATGTAGGTTTTAAATGTTTTAATTGTTTTTAATGTACTTTTTAATTCTATTTTAATATTTATTTGTGTACATTGTGTTTTAAGGCATCAATTTGTTGCCTGTATGTGAAGTTGCCTTGAGTCCCCTCCAGGGAGAAAAAGGCAGGGTAGAAATGTTGTAAATAAATAAATAAATAAATAAATAACATACACTAAAAGAGAGCAAGTGTCTTCAAATTCACTTTTTAGATTCACATGCTCCTAATAACATTGCAGAGGTCTCAATGTTTGGTGACTCTGTTCATTTTAGCCCCATCCTTGATGTCTCCAGGCATATAGAGTGTGCCGTTTTGTTCATTTTCAGTTTCACCACATGGATGGCAAAGTCTGAATGGACTGTATTTGTGTCCAGTGCAGAGAGATCACAAAATGAAGGTGCAAGACCCAGTATGCACTAATACTGTCATTTTGTTCTCAAAAAGGGGGCAACAAGTGAACTAAAGTAAAGAACATCTCTCTCTCTCTCTCTCTCTCTCTCTCTCTCTCGCTCAAAACTGAATGGTTTTCAAAGACTGTGTGTACTCGTGGGTTTTCTCTGTGTAGAATTCATATGTGAGGGACTTAAAATGCTGTCTCGTGTACAGAAAATGATATTATTCTTATTTCTTACCCACTTCTCTCCATTGACCAAAGTAGTTTGGTCAATGAGGAGAGGAGATTCCATCTGAACATTAGGAAGAACTTCCTGACTGTGAGAGCCGTTCAGCAGTGGAACTCTCTGCCCCGGAGTGTGGTGGAGGCTCCTTCTTTGGAAGCTTTTAAGCAGAGGCTGGATGGCCATTTGTCAGGGGTGATTTGAATGCAATATTCCTGCTTCTTGGCAGGGGGTTGGACTGGATGGCCCATGAGGTCTCTTCCAACTCTTTGATTCTATGATTCTATGATTCTAGTTTGAAATACAATACATTAAATCAGTTTAAAAGAACATATAAGACCAATACATTTTGAAACAATCAGTCCTATGTATACTGACCATCTAATGGAGTTTGAAGCTAGCTTCAAAGTCCTGCGAGCAGACTACAAACTCTCCAAAAGCACATAGAAGAAAGCACCAGTGCTCTCTGGTTTGTGTAATCTAATCACTATTTGAGCCTAAAACTATTTCCAAGATTTCCTATGGAGTAGTCTGCACAGAAAAACCACATTCTTCAATGCTGGTTTGAAACTGCATTAAATGTTCAGTGTAGATGGGGCCTTTAAAATTCATAACATGATGCGCAAAACATGGTTTTTTGTATGTTAAACAACATAGAAATGTTGTTTTCTACACAGCAAATGTGCAAATTTAGCACAGAATAGGTCCTGGATTGTGAAGTTTCTTGTCAATTCAGGATTCTCCTTATCAGGGTTCTCAACACTTGAGTAATAAGATTTTGGGGCATATTTTGTAGTATTTGTTTCATCCCTAGTATTCACTGTGGCATTGTGGGTTAGGCCTGCATGTGTGCCCTGGCCCATCTCTTATTTCAGCCCTTGCATGCCCTTCAAAAATATAGAAAGAACATTCCATCTTATACCCAATAGACCCTTCCAAGCTAGAAATATATGATGAAAGTACATGTACAGCTCATACTTTTGTTCTGGATGCTGCCTGTTGCTTGCCCTGCCTTCCAAGAGAAGATGCTGGCATCATGCAGTGAAGGATGGCGGGTGGAATTTACTCCACTGAGTGTCTTCAAAGTTTACAAGTGTTTCAAAGTGCACCGATGCCGTGAGATGTGTGGCACTCAAACTCTTCTCATTAACACCCTGTGTTTGGTTTCCTGAGCAAAACATGCAGTGATTGGAACTGTTATTTTTATCAATGCTTCTTTCATGTCAGTGTGACCAGAGAAAAGTAAGTGTCATGGAAACACAAGCTGAATGAAAGAGAAATGATCAACTGCACAGCAGACAAGCTGTGCTCCATTCCAGATAACCTGCTTTCCTTTAGGTGGTATGAGAAACCTGAACTGATCACAAATATTTGTAATAAAAGAGCTTCAGCTTTTCCTGCAGGGCAGTTTATTTTCTGCAAATTGGAATGCAAAATTGGAGAGAGATGTCCAAACATGGAAGAAGAAGAAAACAAGTTTATGAATTGTTTCTTGGGTAAGTGGGTAGAGGAAAGTGTTCATTAAAGTGTGTGTGTGTGTGTGTGCATGTGAGCATGTATTCCTTTCACTTATATCCTGCCTTTCTTCCAATAATGGGATTCAAAACAGATACAAATATTTATATAAAGCATTATATATGAAAAGCTATATAAAGTTATTAACACTAATATAAATATAAGATAAAAGCAATTTATAAATTTAAAACATTAAGCATTAACATTTATTAAAACACTATATACAAACCATAAAATAGCACCATGCAGCGTTAAAATTCTAAAAGCTTGATGTCACATATATTTTCATAGAATTATAGACTTGAAGGGTTTAAAAGGGCCATCCAGTCCAACCCACTGCCATGCAGTACACACAGTCCACGCTCTCCTGGCAGATGGCCATCTAGTCTGTGTAAAAACCTCTAGAGAAGGAGATTTCTCCACAATTTGAGACAGCATATTCCACTATTGAACAGCTCTAAAGTTTAAGTGATGTACACATCCTGTTTACAAAACAAGGTCTAGAATTTGCCCAGCAGTATGAGTGAGGTCCGATACCCCTTAGGACAAACCCATGGATAATATGGAGTCCTGAGCCATTTGCAACAAGTCAACATCAACATGGATGATGAAGTCTCCCATTATCACAAGCACAGAGACTCTAACATCACCTCTGAGATAACCCCAGCTAGCTCAAGAAGGGAGCAGCAGGACACTAACAGAATTCTTAACCTATCCTCCAGGCTTAGGGATAGGATGCCTGGCAGGAGGATGTGATGCCCATTAGAGCATTGCAACTCCTACTCCTTGCCCCTCTTCCCATGTCTTTCCTGATATTCTATGGAGAATTTTGGAGGATATAGCAGAGGGCCCTTTGAGAAAGGTCCAAAACACGGAACTCATCTCCCTTTTTACCTGAGGTGTCCAAATGATGCCTTAGGTAAAAGTGAATTTATCCGGAGCAAGCTGGGTTTTCCCTGTTTACTCCTCATTAATTAAACACCTGGAAAGATTTGGACCTTAAGGTAAGGTCCAGATCTTTCCAGGTGTGGGTCCTGTTGGGTTTGACTCAATACAGTTCTTCAGGCTCCTGGAGCACAAAGGAGTGGCAGGGTGCCCCCATCTTCTCTCCTCCAGCTTTCAAAAAAAAAAAAACTTACTGGAGAGGACTGCTGGCAGTGCAGGTCGTTCTGTAAAAGACTCCTGATGTGAGAAAGGATTTCCCTCCCCCCACACCTCCTGATGTCACTTTCTCACATTAGGAGTCCTACACAGAGCAGCCTGCACTGCTGTCCAGCCCCTCTGGTAAGTTTTTTTTTGAGAATGGAACAAGGGGCTGGATGCGGGGGGTGGGGGGTGAATGGCAATGTGGGTCAACTTTTGGAAACCACAGGAAAGCCTGGGATTGGGGTTGGGGACTAGAAGCAAAGAGTGCTTCAGGACTGGGGCATTCATACGGATACTAAGATGCTTGTTTATAAAGCTATTGCCCTCCTAACCCCGTTATACACTTGTAAAACATGGACCATCTACACACATCTCACTCAACTTCTGGAATGATTCCATTAGCATTGCCTCTGGAAAATCCTGAAAAACTCCTGGGGAGACAGGCAGATAAATGTCAACATGCTGGAAGAAGCAAAGACCACTAGCATTGAAGCAATGATCCTTCCCTGTGGCCGTGCCACCCTGGGAAACCCTTTTATGAGCACATGATTTCGCCAGCTTCACCCTCAGGTTCACTGAAATACTCAAGTCCCCTCATCACAATAAGGTGACAATTCATTGAAAGAAGAATCTGTTCACCACAGTATTATTTGATGGGTTCTGGAATGTGCAACCTATGCAGCATTCTGTCCATACAAAATGGAAGTTTCTTACTGTGTGCAGCAAGAAAGCTTACCTTGGGTTGGGCCTGTATTGTGTTCTGGATAGAATTCTATTCCCTCTGAAAAACTAGTATGTAGCTTGAGAGCATTCTTGAATCCAGCTTTCTTCTTGAAAGCCAAATAGCTTTTGTGGCCAGGAGTGCCTTTCCCAGCTACAACTGATGTGTGCAAGCTAAGTCGACCCTAGGGAGATGAAATCTGGCCATAGTGGTTGATGCCTAATTGATTCCCAATTAGACAATTATAGTTTATTCTTTGTTGGACTGCCATGAAGAAGTGACTGGAAGGTAAGCAAAAATAATAGCCAGACCATTTGGGGTATGTACATTATCAATTTTGCCAGAACTGCATATCAGTTTTGCCAGAACTGCATAAGCTTCCAGTTTGCTTTTAACCTCAATTCAGAATTTTGACCAACAAAGCATTTATACAGCTTGTGCAGAGATACTTTTCCATATGAAATGTGAGATCCTCAGTTTAGGCTTTGTTGCATGCCCTGCCATCTAGTGAAGCTATGTCTGTAGAGTTTCTCAGTAGAGGAATTCTGTCCTAAGAGAAGACTCTTAAGTTTCCAGTGCTAGTTAAAATTGTGATGTTTCAGCCCTTAGCTGCTCCAATTGTCTATGTTTTTGAAAGTACCACATTTCATCAATTCTAAGATGCTATCAATTCTAAGATTTACCTGTTTTCCAACCATAATTCTAAAATGTGCTCCATTATTCAAAATGTTTCTATAGGACAACAATGTGTCTTCAAATCAATGAAATACAGTGTTTTAAAATAAAGTTTTGTCTGTTTTGAAAAAAAATCTGTGTTTGTAATATTTCAATGTTTTTATCTATTGGGCATTGCCTTGGGGATCATAGTGGATTGCAACCAATAACTTAATGTTCTAAATCAATCAGTCCATCAGTCTTTTCAAATAGCACATTTTGAGCATTTGGTTGATGTTTCTTTTGTTGTCATTATTCTTTGGACAAAGAAAATGACCAGTTTATTATTTTTATCTATTTTATTGCTATAACTATGCAATTTTGCTATAACTATGCAATTCCTGCTCCGGTGGGAAGGTAACAGCACTCCATGCGGTCATGCTGGCCACATGACCTTCGAGGTGTCTACGGACAACACCGGCTCTTCATGCTTAGAAATGGAGATGAGCACCACACCCCAGAGTCAGACATGACTGGACTTAATGTCAGGGGACAACCTTTACCTTTACCTTTTATGCAATTTTGAACATATGAAATTTTGCCTTATTGATAATTTTTGTTTTACACTTCTGCAATTACACAATTTTAAAGAAAAAAATACAACCCTCCCTCCCCCCCCCCCCCAAAAAAAAAGGAGTGATGTAGAAACACTGAGGAGGTGGAATGGGAGGAGACAACAGCTGCTAGTGTAATAATGAAAGAATCCTGTGTGATGGATTGAGACTGAGTTCTTCTCTGTCTTCTTTGAAGATGGAATGCCACGGAATGCAATGGGAAGAAGAAAATACCTCCTGTTTTCTTTCATTGGGGGATGAGGTCCATAGTTGCATTTTCAACAGCAGCAAAACAAATATTAAAAACTGGGCAAAAGAAATAAATTGTATTTTTGTGTCAGATCTCTCATATATATATTCTTGCAGATTTTTTCTTTCCTTGACCAAAGTCAATGAAACCCCCACCCACCTACTCACCGACATTTCTGTGCCCACAATAGTGTGAAAAATTGTGAGAGGCTATCTGTCAATTCGTAAAGCTATGCATAGAAACTAACTCTTGAAGGTAGTTTCTCTGCATGGCTCAAACAATTACTATTTATAATCTAAATCTGTCATTGGAAGTGTCATGATCTTCCAGAGAAAGATAATTTTCATCACGTAAAAGAAACAGCACTGCAATGAAGTTTTCTCCCAGTCACTACAAAATATATCTCCGATTTTTCAACAACTCATGATCCATTCTTTTGACCATTTATCAACAGGTGGTCTGTTCTTTTGTTATTGATTGCACAATGGCTCTCCCTGGACCATCTGTGAGCAGCACTCCAGGCCAGAATATGAAATCCATCCCCTCTGTCCTAGCTGGCCTCCTAATAGCACTTCCTAGTCATAGTTGTGCTGATGCTCACCATTGCAAATATTCTGCTGCTACTTATCCAGGTGACTTCCTACTATCCAAGGGTTCCAGAGCACTAATCCCAGTCCAAGAAACAACAGATGAGAAGGTGGCCTCATGGTCTCTTGAGGAGAAAAACACAAGTCTGCTTCAAATTGGGCCACATAATGTGGCCAGGAGCATGAGAAATACAGTAAGTTTGGCACTTGTGGGGTGAATCCAGGAAATAATATCACAAATTGCAGCTGAGTTACTTAGCTGGGATAGACAACACTTGGGATATGGAGCAATGAATTCAAACTACAGAAAAAGAGATTCCATCTCAACATTAGGAAGAATTTTCAGGGGTCGGGGTGAAAGCTGTTCAACAAAGGAAAGCAGTGCCCCAGAGTGTTGTAAAGTTTACGTCTTTGGAAGTTTTGCAAAAGAGGGTGAATGAGTATCTATCAGTCCAACCTCCTGCATGGCAGTGGGTTGGATGGGATGGCCCTTATGGTCTCTTCCAGTTCTATGAATGTATGAAAAACTTTGGTGAAAGGACTTGTGGAGACAGCTGGTATTTACCTTGCCTTTTGCCTGCTGCAGGAGACAGTAGACCAAGCCTTGTCGGTAGCATTGTTTATTGCACACATACTGCTGCAACTGATAATAGAAGCTTATGTTCCTCCTTCACCATTCTCCTAATGTGTATGCTGCTAAAAATCAGACCTGATCCAGCTGTCTATACTATTCTGAAGCCATGGAACATTCCAAAATTTCAAGCAAACTCCACAGCATCACCCAACTTTTACTAAAGTCTGGAAAAGGTGGATTAACACAGTTTAAATTGTAATACTCTCCAGAAGTGGAGGAAAGTTATGAAGACAGGTAGGAGCCAACTCAGGATGAGTCCAGGTTTTAATGCCTTTATAGAAGAGCCCTAAGAGCCCAAATAACAGCTTGAAGATGGAAAATGTGGCCTTAACAGATAAAAAGGAAGAACAAGGCTTCAATACATCGATCTGAAGAATGGCATAGGAGAAAAAACTGCAGGGATTGTTTAGCCTTTTATTGCTATCTCCCATTGATAACTTCTTGACCAATTCTCTTTGCTTCTGACAACCCTGAGGCCCGGTCCTTCTGCAACCCTGTGGGACAATAAACCCCATTCAGACCCAGAAAAAGCATCTGAGTCATCATCAAAGTAAGTCCAGCACAGAAGAGATGACTAAAGGCTAGTCTCAAAGTGACAAAGCTCTGAATGACAATGACATTCATACCTCAAGGCAACAAAGACAAGCACATGATGGACGTGAGTGGTTTCCAGGTCAGTGTCTGATCCATTTCTTTGTTCCATATGTTTGGTTTTCAAAAACAAAAGGGATGATGCTTTCACCATTTGTCTTTAACTAATACAAGCACAGAACAAACATAGCTGTGGATTAGACGATAAGTGCAATTTTCCCAGTGGATCTGATTTGTTTAGTTATCTTTTACTTACATGGAAAATTCTGAATTTGATTTATATACGCTGAATCACAATTTGATTTATATAATCATACGATTATAAAATCATAGAGTAGGCTTGTGCAAAAAGATAGTAAAGCCTTGTAAGTTGGATCAGTTTCAAATGATCTGTACTTATGACAGTCCGAAGACCCAAAGACATCAACGGTGGAACAGGCAGAGAATAACATGGTACATGGTACAATGGCTGTGAAGGCAGAAGAAGGCTACACAACCAGTGGAACCTTGCTCTGTGAAGACTGTTTGTTGATCAGTTGTCCACTGACCTCCACATATTAAAAAAACCCACGCACAGGCATCTTCCAAAGAAAATAAAAACAAACCAACAAAAGTCCCATGGTGATCAGCAAGTGGCGACGAGGGCAGGACTGTGAAATCTGGAAGCCCCTAGTGACAGACTGGCACATGGGTGGTGGATAAGGACTCAGTCGTTCTACCACAAGGTCCGAGGAAGTTGAGTAGTTTGGCAGCTGTATCCACAACTGAGCAGCCTTTTTTAGGACCCACTCTGCTCACCCCACATGGGGAAGGGGCTAGAAAAAGTACCCTAAACATAGTCCACCTCCCTTATCCCTGACTGAACTGCCGTGTCCAGTGGGGTCACCACCCTGCGGCCAAAAAAGGAAAATGAACTTCGGTATATGAAGATTTTAAGTAGACATAGGGCTGCTACATTTTTGGGGCTGGCTGCTGCGCTTGGAAGAAAAGGAGAAGATTTTTAGGATTTTTATTCCTGCTTTTGGTAGGAAAGCTCAATCAACATGAAGCATTCCAGTGACAGTGCATAGGGACATACATTCTCTGGGTCTGCCCACGATTTCTGAGGGGAAGAAAGGGAGGGGAGCACTCCACAAATTGCAATGTACAACTTTGGGTGATTAAGATGGTACCAGTAGTACCGCTGTGAAGGAGGAACTATTTTTTGTCCTAGCCACCTGTTCCTCTTTCTTTGCCTGTAGAGTTAACATAGGAGGATCAGGATAATATCTATGAATGAGAAATGGAGTTGTATTTGAAATTGTTTCCCTCTCTGAGTCTCCCTCTGAGTTTCCAACAGGCTTTTTTATTGATTGCACATACCTATCATAGAGTTGGAAGAGACCACAAGGGTTGACACCACAAGGGTCATCCAGTCCAACCACCTGCCATGCAAGGATGTACCATCAAAGCACCCCTGACAGATGGCTACCCAACCTCTGTTTAAAATTTACTGAAGAAGGAGACTCTACAACACCCCCCCCCCAATCCCTCAATCTAAAGAGACAGGGACCTCTCTCTAGGGATTGAGGAAGTAATGAGATGGGGAACTTTGTTTCAAGGCATGGGGAATACATGATTCTTTCCATATAGATTAAAATTAAAATTCTACTAGATTATTTCTCTGTTAAAGGGAATATATAGCTTATTGGGAGTGATGGCACTGAGATCAAATTCATAGCTTCCTATGGCTGCCAAAAAAGGAAAATCTAATTCCTTGTGTTTCCTGTCCTGTACATGTATTATTGAGTGAATTCTCTTCTAAGGGTGCATGCATTAGCATTAATAGTTGATTTAATGGAAAACAAAAGTTGTATCCATTTATAATGCTAGCCCCATATTAGCAATAAATGCCATTTAATTCGCATTTGTGTTGAGTTTGCTCTGTTTTTGTTTTCTACTGGAACAAATCCAAATATCAGTCACCAAAGGAACTTAGGAGATGGGAATCTTAGAATGTAATGATAGCAGTTACAGAATTCAATTTTAACACATTGCCAAGTGAAACTGCAACCATCACATAAGTAAAGCCACCAGAGTCCCATCCTGTTTTGATGAGCTCAAGCTCACAGTCCTACTTCATCTTCACAGAAAGCATTGATTTCTACTGGTTCATAACTAAACATTCAAGCTACTGGGTATCTCTTTGAGAAAAGAAATATGAAGGGAAATATTTAAGAATGGGGGTAGCAAGTCAAATACTTAACTGCTTTGATAGTCATTATAAGAATGGTCTGTTGTGTCCTAACCATAGAAACTAGGCCAATTCTTATAAAATTGATTGATTTGTCTCTCTTTTGAACTCATCACATTATATTTTTTTCAGTGTCCTATGATGCTTCCAGGTCACTGGCCTTCCAGGGCCTGCTAAATCCCATCAGATGACATAGATAATCAGGAATGAAAATAGATAATCAGGAATGTAAGATCAGAGCCTATGCAGACGATCTTATAGCTATAATCGAAAGTCCAAGAGACAGTATCGAGAATTGGATTGAGAAATTGGAGAATTATGGAGAAGTGGCAGGTTTTAAAATAAATAAGGAAAAAACAAAGATGTTGACTAAAAACATATCCCCTGAAAAACAGAAAGAACTGCAAGATAAATCTGGAATCAAGATAGTGAACAAGATTAAATACTTAGGTGTGTGGTTAACTGCGAGGAATCTCCATCTCCTGGAAAATAATTATCTAAACAAATGGAAGGAAATCAAAAAGGAACTGGAAAGTTGGGAAAGACTTAATTTATCCTTGTTGGGAAGGATAGCTGCAGTAAAGATGAACATTTTGCCCAAAATGTTATTTTTATTTCAAAATTTACCTATTATTAGAAATTACAGTTATATTAAAAATTGGAATAAAGACATTTCTAAATTTATCTGGAAGAAGAAACATCCCAGAATCAAATTTGTGACAATGATTACAACAAAGAAAAAGGGTGGTTTTGGTCTTCCTGACTTGATACTATATTACGAGGCAGCGGCACTATCGTGGATAAAGGAGTGGTCCTCTTTGAAAAAACCCAAAATACTAATCATTGAAGGATTTGATTTGAGACAAGGGTGGCACAACTACATTTGGTATGAGGGTGCCCAAAAGGAGAAAAACTTTGGGAACCATTTTGTGCGTTCGGCACTATTAAAAGTCTGGAGAAAATATAAAAACCTTTTTTGTCAAAAAACCCCCTTATGGGTATCGCCCTTAGAGGCGAAACAAAGAAGGCTATTGGGATGGTCCCAATGGCCGAAATATGGTGACATACTATACAAAAAAGGAGATCAATTTGAATTAAAAAGACAAGAGGACATTGTTTCCCAATTTAAAAATATATCCTGGTTCCAGTATGCACAACTTAAAGAGGCTTATAATATTGACAAAAAGAGGGGTTTTGCAGAAAAAGAGGACTTTTGGGGAAAATTGCTTCAATCAGAAAGGAAAACAATTACCAAACTATATGGAAAACTTTTGGAGTGGGCCACAGAAAAAGAGGTGATAAAAGATTCAATGATTAATTGGGCGAGAAATATTGGCAGATCGATCTCATTAAAGGAATGGGAAACAATTTGGGAGAAAAGAATGAAATACACTTATGCCTCAGACTTGCAAGAGAATCTATTAAAAATGATGCATAGGTGGTACATAACCCCAAAAAAATTAGGATTGATGTACAAACAAACGAACACAAATTGTTGGAAATGTAAAAATCATGAAGGATCTTTTTACCACATGTGGTGGTCTTGTGATAAGGCGAAGGCTTATTGGCAAATGATTCATCTTGAATGCAAAAAAATATTAAAACTAGAATTTCCATTACAACCTGAACTTTATCTATTAGGGATGTTTGATTCAAACTTATTGAAAGATGAAAATAAGGATAAATTGCTCACTTTTCTTACTACGGCGGCAAGAATGGTTTACGCCAAGATGTGGAAGCAGGAGAATATACCAACCAAAATAGACTGGATTGTTAAAATAAAAGACATCAAGGACATGGATGAACTTACATACTGGCTCAAACAATGGAAGGGTAGGGTAATCAACCCTACGGACTGGTCGGTATTACAGGACTATTTAGAAAATAAAGAAAACTGGTCCAAGAATTGACTAAGAAGGAGATTAGAAGACTTAAATGGACATGGCATGCTTATAGATTAATACGATGAGTTATGAAATATTAGACAGTTGTCATACGACATATGAGAGAGAGATATGATATACTAGGTTATGAAAGTTTATTTAGCTTATGGGTTAAGTACAAAGTAAGATGAATGGAGGTCACTTTAGGGTGGGTTTTTTTTTTCCTTTTTCTTTTTTTTTCTTTTTCCTATGTCTGGGTATGGTTATAGAGCATTATCCTGGTGTGTTTTTGTTTTTTTTTTGTTTTTCCCTGTTTTTCCCTGTTTTTATTGTATATGGTTGAAAATTTGAATAAAAATTATATATAAAAAAAAATAAACATACAGCTTCTCCCAGCAGGCTCCATCCTCCCATCATCCTGGCAGTTTCCTGTGTTCACATTGACAAGAATGGAGTCAGCAAAGAGGTAAGCTCCATGGGATGGGGAAAGTGCCGATATGGGCAATGCGAGGCTCAGGGTGATGGTTTCCCCTGCTGTCCGCTGGATTTGCCATACTACCTGGTGAATACCCCCACTAATACTCACTTTTTGGACCTAAATGTGCTGAGATCCTTGGACTAATGCGTAGATGTTAACCAATTATCAATCCTGGGATTAGTAGTTTGATAAGGCACCAGCACCCTTTGATAGAGAAAGTTAAAGACCTCAACTCCCAGTATTTCATAGCATTGAGAAATGGCCATTAAACTAGAGTCAAACTACATTAATGCCCTGGTGTAGATTAACTTTTGGAAAGAAAACAAGGGCAAGAAACTATAATAACAAAAATTGGGAAGTGGACAGGCAAGCAGAAACAGTACTAATGTGCTAGGTTGGGGATTTCGGGGAGCTGCAGTCCAAATGGTAACTTTTTCTTGAGCAAAAATAAAACACAAAAAGAAATATGAGCATATTCTTAATACTTCAGGTGCTATCCTTGGCACTTTACTTGAGCCATATTATGTCCATTATATATTTAAAGGTTAGTCGCCCTTCTAAAAGGTAAGATCTCATTTGCTGTGTCACTCAGCTCTTCTATGTTATTCAGCAAATGATGAGACCTACAAGAAAAATCCTATAATCTATTAAGAATTAGTGAGAATTCAGCTTCTGTGCAGCTAATGAGTGTAAGGAATGTTAGAGCAGCTAGAGGTTAACAAGCAGAACAGACTTTTCTAATTATGAAGTAAATTTCTAGCTGAGTGAAGGGTGAATAATCAGAGAATTAATTACAAGTATTAATAAAAATAATTATATTAGATAATGACATTTAAAATGGAGGTAATGAATTTAAAATATGCACTGTTGTGAAAATACTCAGCTCTTCCAGAATTATCAGTTTAGGAGCAGTATCATGGTCTTGGGATCCCTCAAGCATCATATAATCCACAACATTCCAATCCATAAAGAAATTTTAAAACAGAAATGACCTTAGTTCGAATTCAGGAGTCTCCAAGCTCACACGGGTGAGTGGATAAAAAGTCAGAATTCAGGAGTCCCCAAGCCCACACGGGTGAGTGGAATGGTTATGTAAAACAGTCACAAAGTCCAGTATAGTCAGACGCTGTAAAGTGATCACAAAGTTCAATATCAAGTGATGAAAAAGCTTTTAAAGAGAATCCTTAATAAGGAAAGAACCAAAACTATTGTCCCATTTAGTACACAAAGCTGCTGGCCCATACCAGTTACATAGTTACACAGTTATACAATTTATGTTAGTGGCTACACATCAGCATAACCCTCATTATTGCTTGTGTTCTCTAAATTTGGACACTAGTGTTGGTTCGCCAGTCCATGGTCCCACAGTTATATTTCTGCATATCCTTAAAATCCACCTTCTCACTTGCTCACTGATAACGTTGATGATGGTGATGATTAAAGTAATTTCATAGTTACAACAATTGGGTATTTTTTAATTTTTTAGAAAAAAAAGAAAATATTTACTTTAAATTATAAAACAGACAGTTTGAGAATAGCCAGAGAGTGAGGTGGTTATCACTTCAGCACTGTTTTGCTGGCAGAAAAACACAATGACCCCATCATATGAAGTAGGAGATGGGAACATTGCAGGTAGCTAACGTTGGGTCAGTGGGGTGGGGTGGGGTGAGATAGGCTAATCATGAAGAGAAGGCAGAACCACAGTCACACAATATCATGTGATAGGGATGCCAATTAGCCTCTCTTAAATACCACATAGACTTCTGAATATAGCCTGTGTTGTAGCATACCTTCCAATATTCCTGATTAATTTTTTGTTGCCCACTTTTTCATCTGCCTCTATGATGACACATTTTTCTCTCCTACTGCTACTTTCCTTCTTTGTCCTTGCCTTATTTCAGTTGCTGCAAAACGAGGGCTGACCACTTATCCTAGAGCCAATCTGCAGGCACTAATCCCAGATCAGCCACAGGATGATTTAAAACACTCCCTTCTGGTGCCTATGGAGGTGGGAAGGAGTTATGACCCTTACAACTTTCCCCATTCCCAACATCGGGTAGACAAGGGATGCAGGATAGTACTCACTGCTTCTCACACCTCTGGTCTTGTCATCAAAGTAGCTAGCAGAGGTGTGGGATGCCTAGTGTTCATTGCTCATCACCTGGAGTGATGTCGACCAAGAATTCAGAGTGGTGGGGAAGAGGGGGAACCACCCCTCCTCTCCCCCTTCACTTCTCTGATCTCCTCATTGCTCTTCCCAGACATCATATTGTGCCTACTGACCACTGTGACAATGAGAATTGGAAGGGGGGGGGGGGGTTGAGTGCCATCCCACATCCCCAGGCCACCAAAACCCTGAAGCATAGGATGGCCATGTAATTACAGGATGGATATCTCGTAAAAGGCCCAATTACTTTCATGAGTCCAAAGTCACATTATATTCCAGATGCGAAGGGAAATCAATGATTTTGGTTGACACAGTTCAAGGCCATATTAGGCCTCATTTCACATTAACCTGGACCAGCTCCATGCATCATAAAGACATTCCCCTTTTTTTGTGGTAACTCCCACATTAAAGGGGCTGTCTATATGTGCCCCGAGTTTTCAGCAGTGATATGTTGGAGAATGCACACCAACCCTTTCAGCAACATTTTCAGCTTTTACTGTATTTGATTTTTACATTAATTTGACTGTTTATGTCAAAACAAAATATTCTCATGTTAAACGAAGCCAAACTAGATGGAAACATTCATCTTAGTGCTTATTGGATGCTGCAATATTGGGACAGAATAGAAACCTTTACAGGGCTTTTTATTTTTTAATTAAAGGCACAGAAATGCTGATCACGAATGAATAAGGAGGTAGTATTTGGTTCACATTTCAGAAAGGGATGTATCCAGAGGACTATAATCTGTCTGCTTGGCGGACATAAAAGTTCTTTTACAAGAAAGACTCCACAATTTCTATTTGCAGTAATTGCTGTTGGGGGAAGAAGACAAAATTTTAAAGGAGCATTCTGTGTCTTTTCAGGGAAGATTCAGAGTGTGCCTGTTCTTTTAGGTTCATCCAAGGTTAATTTGAGAATGGGGAAAACAATGCTCATGTAGCAATTGTTTTAGTACAGCAAAGAATGCAAAGTGATCATATCACAATTCTTTATTCTATTTATTTAGTCAGTCACAAAGGTATTGGTGCACATGGGTAATTTGTAAGAAAATAAAAGATGTGACCTGAAAGTTTCGGCAGAGCAAATGCATTAAACCCAAGAGCAGTTCTATAAGTTTTTTTTTCTCATATAAAACTACAAATTATGAAATAGAAGAGACTACTGTTGAATAAGAATGATAGATCGTAGCTGGTTTGTTTTTATATAGCAATTACTTCTTCACAAATAAACATTTGACAAAAGGTGTTACATGTACATATTAAAATCTCAGCTTGGGAAAGTCATCTTTTGAGGCGAACATTTCTAGAAATCATAACCCAGCATAAAACTGTTTGATATGAAAAAAATAATTAAATCTGATTTGATTTTAATGCATGTCATTCCCTGATGTTTTCAGTTCAATGCTTTTACTTCCTTACAAATGACATATGTTTACCTGTAACTGGCAGAATGATTATAAGAAAGAATGGTGATATACAGCAAAATCTTCTAATCTATGGGTTAATTTTCTGGAGTTTCAGTTACCTACAATTGCCACTGCTGGAAATATTTGTGGCATCCCTCTGTAGCAATTGAGTGGGGGAATAAGAGAACTGTTTCCAACCAGAGGAGGCTGCAATATTTAGATTCACTGGGTTGTTGTAGGATTTTCAGGCTTTATGGCCATGTTCTAGATGTATTCTCTCCTGACGTTTCACCTGCATCTATGGCAGGCATCCTCAGAGTTTGTGAGGTCTGTTGGAAACTAGGAAAATTGGATTTATATATCTGTGGAATGTCCAGAGTGGGAGAAGGAACTCTCGCCTGTTGGAGGCAAGCGTGAATGATTCAATTGACCACCTGGATTAGCATTTGATGGCCTGACAGTTTTTTACTGCCTGGGGGAATCCTTTGTTGAGAGATGATTAGCTGACCCTGATTGTTTCTGTAGCTCCCCTGTGTTTGAGTGTTGTTCTTTATTTACTGTTATAATTTTAGAGGGGTTTTTTTTAATACTGGTAGCCTAGCCAGATTTTGTTCATTTTCATGGTTTCTTCCTTTCTGTTGAAATTGTTCACATGCTTGTGGATTTCAATGGCCTCTCTGTGTATTTAGATTCAATCGACATAATTTTACACTTCTCACAGAAAATGATATTCTGCAGATAGTGACAGTATAGGGGCATAAATAGTGGAAGGGACCAACCGGGTCATACTCTCAGTTCATTGTAATTTCTGATAACTTTCAGTTAGTATTTTAAAAGGATCAGTGAGATTCAGCCCATTAACTTGTCAACAAGACCTCCCTGACCACCAGGTATTTTCTATGGTATGTGACTTTCCAAGTCTTCTTGACTACTCCCTCTTAGTGTTGGTTCTACCTATAGTTATGCTTTTGCAAAGACAATGATGACTATGATTTAGTGAAAACAGGGAGATACTAAGGATACACAGCTTCACTGATAGTGCCACTCAGAGGAAATGGTCTCTGTGTATAGTTAATGTAACTCCCAATACTAGGCTGTAGAACCATTGTAAACAACAAGGCCAAACAAATCTGGTAGCATATAAGGGTTATATTATGATATCTAGCTTACGGTTTAGACTGGGAGCTTGCTATGACGGGGCAGACTAAAGGAGTAAACCCTCCAATTAGCCATTTGTTTCTCATAAATATAAGGATTGGAAATATGTTATTTTAAAGCACTTGTTTGATTTTGCTTTATATAACCTCAGGAATCCATCCTCCAGTTGTCTTGTAGTTGGCATTGGGATCCAACCCAGTCTAGGAAACCTGATAAGCACCTATAGGAATCTATAACGTTGGCTTTTGGAAGGTTTAGATCCACACTGGGAAGTAATTGTTTATAGGCCCAGTTCTACCATTTGCCATGAGAAAATGCTAAGCCCATTAGTAAAAAGGCTATGATGCTTTTCCTGGCTGCAGACTACCTAATACATTAATTTACCACAAATGAAACTTATGCACAAGCAATGACATGTTTCACTTTTCGGTTTCAAAAAAAGTCCTCAGGGAGGAATGAAACTGTGCACAGTTCCAGTTCAGAACACTAACCTCATGCATTGTTGTCTCTTTCCAAACTTGCATGTATAACCTTATCCCTTATAAGAATAAGTGTTTTTTCTAGTGTATAATAGTAATGGAATAATTGAAGTCTAATGGCACCTCTGCAAAAGAAGTCAGAAATGAATGCAGACGATTTTAATGAACCCAATATTGGTGATGTTGGACCTCCAATTTCAGATTGTTTTAGATACACTGGGACCTATTTTATCTCCATTTTCACCCAATGTTTCAGGATGTTTAATTCTTTACAAAAACGAAAGCTGTAAAGTTATGTTTTCCTATTTTTAGCTGCATGAGCAAATGGTAGAATATTTCCATGAAGGGTTTCATTAAAATGTTATTTTCTTCTCCTCTCTGATGATTTCTTCTCTGAATGGCTCCATTTCGGTCTGGGCTTTGCAATTTGCAGGAGGCTTTATTTATTTTTCACTTTTGCAAACAAACAATTACATTTTCAAGAGCCCTTAAAAATGTTATCCTCTATATAAATGAGTTGCACTTTGCCTCTTGGCTGATCAAGAGTGTCACCTAATTAAACAACTTTGTGTCACTGCCATAGGCTTGGAAGGAAATGAAATGAAATAAGCAAATAGAAGCAACCAATCTCATTTCCATAAACCGCAGGACACAGTTGACTTCTGTGCATTTTATATTTTCCACTTTTTCAAATATGTTTACAGCTTGCTCAAGAAGCTCTCCATTCAGGACAGATTCATACATTGCTTTATCAAATGTAGGATCATTTTTATGACTCATGCAGTGCCTGGTCAACGAAGAATATTAATATAGCTGTCAACAAGGTTGGGATGGAGAGACAGCAGAAAGGTGTTCCACCAGAAGACAAAAAAAAAATGAACCCCCTCTTGTTCAGTATTAATAGCCACTATCCTTTTTGATGATTTTCCAGGATGTCCTTTAAAAGGACTGTAAATCAAGCTGGTAAAAGGATAAATGATAAATGCTTTGGTTGTTTTTAGAAAAACATGCAACCAAAGATACTTAAGTTTAGTGATAACGAGGACATAAAATCTGGGATTTTATTGGTCTTCATTCCCTTTTTGGTTGCAATTCATGTTCAAGATAACCCAGCCTATTCATGTCTGCTGTAAACATTGAAATAATAATAAGATGAGCACTTCATGACCAGTCAAATATACCGTATTTACTAGAGTATAACACACCACCAATTGTAATGTGCACCTCAATTCTGAAGGTGTCCATTACAAAAGAAATGACTTGTTGACACATGTAATGTGTGGCTTCCCCATGACTGTCGGCTGTTCTGCTGTCCACCTCAGGACAGCCAACAGGCAAGGGGAAGCCATGCCACTCCGTCAACCCAAGGTTAGCAAACTCACCAGACTCAGCCTGACCGAGTAGGGCCTCATTCAGGAGGCCTTCACAATTGTGAGGGAGGTTTTGAAGGTTTCATAAATGAAGCCGTGCCAACCTCAGCCTGATGGTGGAGCACAGGTAGGTTTACATGCACAGTTCTAAAGTGCCATTGAATCTAAGGTACACTTCAATTTTGACTATGTAATTTTGCATGAAAATTAGATTCAAGTGAATATGGTATATCAGTGAGTGGAAAGAATTTTATCTTTTCATACCCTGAATTATTGTTTTTCCAAAACCTATTTATTCAAGGTGTGACTGACAAAATAACATTACGTTGATTCTTGTTCTTACTCTTCGCTGTAATATAAGGTTTATTTATATGTCTCTTGCTTTGATTTCAGTTTCTCTGGTACAGACTAACTGAAAGCCATTTTGCCTCAAACTGGATAAGGGCACAATACTGCTGGAATCATGGGTTGACTTATTTATTCATTTATTGAATTTATAGCCCACTATTCTCCAAAATGGAAGAGAAAATAGATTTTTTTAAAAAACCAAAAAAACCCCCAAAAAATAATAACACACTAGTGCAGAAAAATTGATAATCCAGCTAGGTAAAAGCCTTTTCTTGGCAAATAAGGTTAGTTTCCAAAGACCTAAATGTATTTTAAAGGACTTTGCCTGCCTGTACAAAGAAGGGAGCCTTTTATTGTCTGGGGTTCAAGTATACTTTACCTAAAATACTTTTCAATGTTGATTATGATACAGCTTCTTTGGCTAATTCTGCACTGCACTGTTTAATGAATGCAATTTGACACCTGTTTAGCTGCTATAGCTCAATGCTATGGAATCATAGAAGTTGTAGTATTGTGAGGCCTTTGGTCCTCTTTTCCAGAGTGCTGGTTTCAAATGGCTATGAATGCTATGGAATCATGAGAGTTGTCATTTTTACAAGGTCTTTAGACTTTTCTGCCAAAGAGCACTGATATTTCAACAAACTATAAACTACAGGATTCCATAGCATTGAGACATGGCAATTTATTCTTCAGCATGGAAACACCCTAGGAAGCTGCCTCATCAGCACTTCAGACTGTTTACCCATTTGGGCCAGTTTTCAGCTCTGAGATTAGCTTTCACCCTTCACCTTGGTCTCCATATATCCATTTAGAGATAGTGTAAGAACCAACCATGGCTCAATAACATTTCATCTGGCCTACAACAGTATATCTACATTGCGATGTTGGGGTTGTGGAGCACTATTTGTTTTGATCAAGTAATGCATAAATCATTTATAGTAAAGGATCTGATGCTTAATCAGATCCTTTTAAACTTGCATCTTATGTTTAATCTTTGTTTTGTTTATTTTAATATGTATTTTGTGGAAATAGGTTTTAATATGTGTATTTTAAAGAATGTTTTAGATAAATGTGTATTTTAGCAATGTTGTAACTTGCCTTGAGCTATGATGAGAGGCAGGCAAGAAAATTATTATTATTATTATTATTATTATTATTATTATTACCACTTTACATTAGCTAAAGCTTCATCACATTAAGTGATTTGCCACAGATCATGACAAATGTAGCAGGCCCCGGCGTGGGGGACCCGTCACCCCATGCCCCACATTGGCTGACTTCCCCCTTACCTCATCCCATGGGGAAAGCATCTTCTGCTCAGCTTCCCCCATTGATCCTTATGCAACATAGGAAGCTTACCATGTTGCCTTTGCAGTGACATTCACTTGTGCCACGGAGCTCCGCCAGAAGTAGATCTATGTTGTGGGATGGTAGTCTGTGGGCTTTGTGACTGAAGAGGGGTGAAAGCAGCATAGGACAGGGAATTTTGCTCATATGATGAGACCCATAGATAGAAGAGGATGTAAATTTTAATTCCCAAGGCTCTTTACATGACATCTTTGTATTCAAATTGTGCTTGATTGTTGAGAATTGCTCCATTGTTCGTAAATTACTAATTTGCTATTAGGTATTATGCATTTAATGCCATGTAACTCATTTATGTAACTTGTTGCTGGTTGATTAGCTGCCACATTTGCCTATGCAGAGAAAACAAAACAGCTGTTTTAATTTCACTTGTTTTCACAGCACATTGAACAAAGTCAAAGTTGGTGAAATGAATGAAAGTTGCTGAAGCAAATGTAACAAAACAAAAAGAACTTGGGTGAATTATATGCTGCCTTCTTCCAGGCGGTACATGCGCCTTGGAAAAACATGTCAAAGAAAAACAAATAATCACATTTGAATCTAACATATTCAAGTACCGCAACATATTCAAGTTTCCATACAAGTGATGACAGTTTACATATAAGATCAAGGCATGTAACTAATGTCACTTTTAACCAGAGCTGCTAGTTGTTGCTAGTTGTTACTATTTCACCCCAGACCTCAGCTATACTCACAGATTTCTATCTGCAATGTGTTCAGAAAATTTCAGTTCATATTAAGTTGGAAAACACATTTCATCTCAAAAATGTCATAAGATGTACAAGCATTCAGAAAATGATTAAAATCTACATGTAAGGAAAGGGGCCTGCATCCATTCCTACATTGCCCAACTTGTGACAATCTGAGAGTAGCAATCTGAAGTGTGGAGCCTACAATATGTTAGTGTGAACTCCAAACTCAGAGGAATCAAGATTCCCAGCTACACAGCAAGCTTCCATGTTTCACTATGATGGAGGAAACAGAAGTCACCTGCTCTAGTGACAATGGGATTCAGGCAAGACAAATATCTTTCAGTGCTGAAGTGCAACTGAAATTTCACTGAGGTGTTAGCTGGCCTTGATTGTTTCCTTGATTGTCTGGAATTTCTCTGTTTTTGAGTTTTGCTCTTTATTTACTCTGAAGCTGCAAGGCCATTTCATATGACTTATGACAAGATATGATTAAAATACAGAAGCCTAGTAAAGAAGCCTTATGAAGCTACAGGTCACATGGCTCCTATAACTTCCAGAATTTTGCACTCAGATGGCATTAAATAGGATCTCGGATATGCTCCTGGATTAAGGCATTTATTCTTAGCTCCCACTGTCTCACAGAGAAAGATAGCTGGTGGCAAGTCAAAAGCTTCCTTCTAGGTCAATGAAGCCCTCGCCACGTATCTTGCTGTTAACAGAGACATCAAACTATTCACACTGCAGAATTGCTGGTGATGAAAGAAGATTGAAATTTGCTCCTAAGAAATCCAAAAGGCCATGCCTCCTTAAAGATGTGTTTTGTTAAGCAAGCAAAACATAAAACCTTTATATCCTTTGTGATTGATTAATGACCTTTTTGCACAGGACCAGCTAACAAGAACAATTGAGGGAGACGGGAGCAATTAAGGAGTTTCCGTGTAGGCAGTTCACTTATCAAAATGTCTGAGACAAGTATTTGCCTGGATCATTGGCCCCTCATACCTTACCTACTGTCAAATCAGGTTTGCAGCGCACCCAGGCAGACTATTTTTGGTACATCAGCAAAATGCCACACTGAACTTTTAGTGGCAATTATAGGTGTAAAATGCATTGGACTTACAGTGATTTGAAATGGATCTCCAGCCTATGTATTAATATCTTACACATAGGGCAGCATAAAGGTGTTAGCCCTCAAGTTAGTATTAGCAAATTCATCCCCATAGCCTGCTTAACCCTGCCACTCTTCCACTGCAAAGATCATGGCAAGCTGCGGGAAGGTGGGGTGGGAGGGAGTGGGATTAAAAATGCACAGGCAATGGCTTGTATGGATGTAATCGTATTGGGACATTATTTGTACTTGCTTGCATAGGGAGTAGTATCTTATCAATTCCCCTTTTGCTGACCATACAGCAAGCTGGTTTAAAGGCTCATATGTTGCATGGATATAGTTCCACACCCCAACTTTTGGTCTGATGTTCTTATAAGCTCGAACTCTGAAAAAAATGGCTGCTCCTGGATCTTACCTCCTGCATACTACTTGCATCCAGGCATTTGGGCATAGTTACTGAGAGCCAAAGTCTGAGCAAATAGGATCTTTGTATATGTGCATTGAGACCAGAT
This sequence comes from Anolis sagrei, assembly GCF_037176765.1. NCBI lineage: Eukaryota > Metazoa > Chordata > Lepidosauria > Squamata > Anolidae > Anolis > Anolis sagrei. The sequence goes on from NC_090024.1 coordinate 230,567,798, forward strand.
CATAGATAATATTGTTAGGTGACCCAAGAGCTGGGAGCTCTGGTAAGGAATAATAAGTCAGAATCATCAAGTAGAAGGCAGGGCTCTTGAAAATAAATCCAGACACATTCCCTAGCTTGGATAGACCACGTGGCTTTTGAAATCAAAACAGTCTTCAGCGAGAAGCTGCAGTTGTAGTACTATTCACCACATAGAACAATAGCCAGCAATTCCCAACAGTGTGTGTGTGTGTATGGGGAGGGGGAGTTCAGAAGGCAAAACTGAGGAATGGGAGCCCCACTACTGCTTCCTCTTCATATATTACATTGTTATGAAAAGTCCTGTTTTTGACTTGTACAATTTCAAGCTCCCTGAGGCATACCTGCTTGAATGCTCCTCCATTCAAAAAGATTTGGAAAATGCACATGATAAACAAAATCATGGTTTCAAGATAGAAATGTGTTTTTCTTTGATTATGAGTTTACCTATGTATATGTTGTAAGTTCATTTTGCACCTATGTGGGGTCCAATTTACATTCTGAAATAATATAACCCAAATTTTCCATGAGATCTGGGGAATGATGATCCACATACAGTAAGATATAGGCCTTTTCTACACTGCCATATAATCCAGAATATCAAAACAGACGATCCACATTATTTACTTTGAACTGGATTATGTGAGTCTACACTGCCATTTAATCCAGTTCAATTTTATATGGCAGTATAGAAGGGACCATACTGAGAAATGGTAGAAATTTAGGCTCCTTCCACACTGCCCTATATCCCAGGATATGATCCCAAATGATATGTTTAGCCTAGTGTAGACTCATATAATCAAGTTCAAAGCAGATAATCTGGGATCAGATCCTGGGATATAGGATAGTGTAGACCTAGCCTAAGATGTAGCTCAGGAATTCTCCAAATTTAACTATCGTTTTATCTATTGATGTAAGTGTTTATATCCCACCCTATATCATGGGACCTCAGGTAGCTGTACAAGTGAATATTTAAAGAGTAGCCCATTTTCCGACCTCAAAGGTACTGAGAGCCTTTTTTTGGGGGGATGATTTTTTTTCACCTGTATAGTGCCTTGGAGTTCCAGCAGCTTACCAAAATGAAATCTAGAGTGGTACAGTGGTTTGAGTGCTGGACTACAATTCTGGAGACCAGGGTTTGTATAACCATTTTGAAATGGAAACTCCTTAGATCACGCTGGGCAAGTCACACTCTCAGCCTTAGAAGAAGGCAGTGACCAGCCCCCTCTGAATAAATATTGGCAAGAACTAACCTGAAGACACTCAATGACCACAATTTAATGGAATTGTTTTTAATACTCATGTTTTTTAATTCTGTTTTAATATTTGTACATTTTAAAATGGTATTGAAATGCTCATTATGTAAGTCTCTTTGAGTGTCCTTGTGGAGAGAAAAAGTGGGATATTATTATTATTATTATTATTATTATTATTATTCATTTATACCATGCCTTTCTCCCTGTAGGGATTCAAAACGGCTAACAATCCCACACTTAGTCAAGTTCTAAAAGTGCAATCCAAAAGTTAAAAGACAAGTAGTAACCGTGTGGTAAAACACACACTTTAAAACTCATATAAATAGAAATGAACACAACAACAACAACAACAACAACAACAACAACAACGGTACCAATAGTGGTTGGTGCTCTTGGAAGCATTCCAAGAAACCTTGTAAAAAGTTGAAAAAGCCTTAATTTGTACAGAACATCAATCCACATGATGCAGAAGGCAGCACTTCTTAGAACTGTGTACATTCTGCGAAAATATCTCTAATATTCTAGGCCCTTGGGAAGAGCTTTGTATTCATAGATGAATTCCAGACACTTGGACCTAATGTGCACGTGTGCTGTGTAGTTATGTATATGTAAAGAAGAAGAAACTTACAGAAGCCATGTAGAAAACAAGTCATGCCACCAGTTGCATAATCTCAAACACAGAGCATGTTAAGAGATTGAAAGGAAAGGGTAATGCAAATGATAATAATGGTTGATGCAGTTGTTCGCAAAGTTTTTGGCCCATCTCCCAATCTGCCTTCCCCTGCCCCAAACCCAACTTAAAGCCCAGGCTGCTGTACTAAGCAAATGAGTACTACAGTGTTAGCAAGAAGGGCAATAGATAAACTTGTATTCAGCCCCCTCCGACTAGTAAGACATGGTGGGATGAGCTGAAGCTGAGCAGCTCTGCGAGATCTAGTTGCAACTCCATATTGCTCTGTGGCTTTCTGACAGGAGAGGACTGCATACATCATCCTTCAGTGCCTCACTGACCTGCACCACAGAACAGATGCCTGGATTAAAAGGAGATGAGGTTTGGAGCACTGTGCCATAGCCATTGTGACTTTTTTGGTGCAAAAACCTGTTTTCTATTTATAAAAGGGGCTTTTTGCCTTGGAAACAGTGGGCCCTTCCACACAGTCCTATATCTGTTTTGAACTGGTTTATCTGAGTCTACACCATGTGGGATTTTTGTGCCTTGTTATTGTGGAAGGGCCCAGTGTTTTTTGTGCAGAAAACAAAGAAAGTGCACAGAAAATCTGTGCAAAAAAGATTTTTGCACAAAAATACCATTTTTAGGAGCGCTTCTACTTTTCTATCTATATAAATTAAAATGTAATGTTTGTTTGTGGGATTAACATAACTCAAAAACCACTGGATGAATTGTCACAATGCACCTATCAGGCCAACAAGTGACCATCACTCATAAAAACACTGAAAAACACAATAGAAGGGACTTAAAAAAACAAAAACAAAAAACAAACGCAAAAGTACATTACAACACATGCTCAAAACTATATATATATATATACACACACACACACACACACACACACACACACAAACACACACATATACACATATACACAAATATGTACACACATACACATATGCATACACCCAAAACACATATACACAGACTGGGCCACAGTAACGCATGGTAGGGGGTGGCTAGTAGAGAATAATTCTTTTGCAACACTTTGAAATATTTGGATACATGTAAAACATTGTTCAAATTTCTTCCAGATTTATTATTTTTTTCTTTGGGGGGGGGGTCCCAACAATTATTATTCATTCTCAATCTGGGACTGAATAATAATAATAAATATGTGCTCCATCTCTCCTGAGAGATGGATGGAGATGGGTCACTCAGCCAGGACTGTTTCTTCTCCTATTCATGTAGCCTGAGATAGTTCCACAGCAATGCTTTTTGCCACCCAGAGAAGGGAGTGAGCACATCAAAGGACTAGATGGTAATGACTCACCTCTCCAATGAGCTTTTTCATTGAGCTCAGTAAATCTCACATCCCCTAGGTTCTCTCCATGCCACCACTATCTGTTTTGGCAGTGCTAAGATCATAATACTGGGCTAACTTACAGTATTATTTGTAAGGATTACTGAAATAGCATATGAGAAGTGCTACAGAAATATAAAGTGTTATTACCAACTCAGTGGCACACAAAGGCAAATTACTGATAAACATAACAACTGTAAAAGGGAATGAAACCCATCTGAATACAAACTAAACTAAAAATAGGTATGCGTCTTTGTTCTTGAGCAAAACTGAACTGCAAAATGAATTGATTGAGCATAAATTTAGCTGTCACATCAGCTAGTTTCTCAGCAGGCAAAGAGTATTTTCCATAGAGCTTTGTTTTTGTATAGCATTTGTGTGATACCCCCCCCCCCCCATTTACTTATGTATGTGTATACACAGATACTTATACATAGGTAAATGAGGAAAAATCTACGCCTATGTATACACAGATAGAATACATTTCAAGTGCACAGTATTCTTTTGTAAACTGTGTGTTTAAAATCTTAATAACTTTTGGTATTTCATTAGTTATTTATAAAACTATTTTGATGTCATTTGTTTATCATGTCAGAAGCAACTTGAGGGTACAGTTATAATGTATTTAAAAACACAATCAAAGTTACAAACTTGGCATTATCCTAAATGTCCTTTGACAAGAAGCTGGCCACTTGGGAGTATCTCTGGTGTTGCTGGAACAAGGTCTTCCATTATTTATTTATTTATTTATTTACCATATTTATATGCTGGCTTTCTCAGCCAAAAGGCAACTCAAGGCGGTTTACAAAGCCCTCATGTGACAGGGGTGATGTTGCATTGTAGTAGATGGTCTGTGGTTTGCTCTTCTCAGTACTCACATGCCATGGACTCCACTTTGTAGATCCATTTCTTAAGGTTAGCTCTGCATCTCGTGGTGACAGAGCACAGCATGTTCACTGCCTTCCAAATTGCCGAGTCTTCTGTGTGACCAGGAGGAAGTCTCTCATCTGGTATCAGCCACTGATTGAGATTTTAAGTTTTATCCTACCACTTTTGGACTCTCACTTGCTGAGGTGTTTTTGCAAGTATGTGGCTCTTAGAAAGCTATTTCTCGATTTAATGTGTTGGCATGCTGGCTGATATCTGAACAGAAGATGGGCCGGAGATGTCAATGTCTTCGTCCTTTCATGATAGGCTGGTACTTTCTAACAGATGCCAAGTCATGCAATATCAGCTAAACAGTATAATTTCTCCAGTGGTGTAGGACATTGACATTAAGAGCCACATCCACTGTTTTAACGTGGTGAGATGTATTCCGAGCTAAACCATCTCCTTGGTTCACTAAGGAGCTGGCAGCAATGAAGCGAATGAGCCTAGCGAGTCAAATCAAGCATGGCTGGATGCCTATCTAAAGGCATACGCCGTGGCAATAGAAGCCCCAAAGAATTCTTTCTTTGCAGCTAATAACCATCTGGTGGAGCTGTTCTGAGTAGTCATTGGGCTGTTAAATCCCGTCTGCCATGACGGGATCCCTGACAACTCGGCAGCCCACTGTGAAGCATTTGCTCAGTTCTTCTCAGATAAAGTTACTTTGATCCACTCTGGCTTTGACCCCACATTAACAGCAGTCTCTGAGGATGTAACACGAGCACCTGCTTGTCCAATTTTGATGGATTCATTTCAATCTGTGCAGCTCGAGGATGTGGACAAGATTCTTGGAGGGGCAAGGCCGACCACATGCATCCTAGACCCCTGCCCATCCTGGATGATAAAGGAAGCCAGAGGGGGTTTAGCAGGGTGGGTGAAGGTGGTGGTTAATGACTCCCTAAAGGAGGGCAAGTTTCCAGCGAGCCTAAAAGAGGCTGTTATAAAGCCGCTGTTGAAGAAACCATCACTGGACTCCACCCAATTAGACAACTTTTGGCCAGTTTCCAATCTCCCCTTTTTGGGCAAAGTCCTGGAACTTGTGGTGGCTTTGCAACTCCAAGGATTCTTGGTAGACGCTGATTATCTAGATCTGGCACAATCTGGCTTTAGGCCAGGATATGGTACCAAAACAGCCTTGGTCACCTTGGTAGATGATCTATGCTGGGAACTAGACAGGAGGAGTGTGTCCCTGTTGGTTCTGCTGGATCTCTCAGCGACCTTTGATACTGTCGACCATGGTATCTTTCTGGGATGCCTCAGGGATATGTGACTTGGGGGTACTGTTCTGCAGTGGCTCCAGTCCTTCCTGGAGGCTCGGTCCCAGAAGGTGTTGCTGGGGGACATCCCTACAACCATTGACTTGTGGAGTCCTGCAGGGTTCTATACTGTCCCCCAGGTTGTTTAACATCTACATGAAGCTGCTGGGAGAGATCATCTGGAGTTTTTGGGGTCAGATGTCATCTGTACGCAAATGATGTTCAGCTCTATCACACCTTCCCACCTGTTACTAAGGAGGCTGTGCAGATCCTGAACTGGTGCTTGGCTGCTGTGTCAGCCTGGATGAGGTGAACAGATTGAAACTTAATCCAGACAAGATAGAGGTACTCCTGGTCAGTTGAAAGGCCGAACAGGGGATAGGGTTACAACCTGTGTTAGACGAGGTTACACCCCCCCTGAAGAAACAGGTTAGCAGTTTGGGAGTGATCCTGGACTCATCGTTGAGCCTGAAGCCCCAGGTCTCGGCGGGGCGCACAATTAAAGCTTGTGCACCAGCTGCGCCCATTTCTTGGGAAGTCTGACTTGGCCACGGTGGTCCATGCCCTGGTTACATCCCGAATAGACTACTGAAATGCTCTCTACATGGGGCTGCCTTTGAAAACTTCTCAGAAGCTCCAATTAGTCCAATGGTCAATGATCAGGTTGTTAACTGGAGCTGTGCGTACCACTCAGGGAGCTGTGCGTACCACTCCTCTGTTGTGCCAGCTCCACTGGCTGCCAATTAGCTCCCGGGCACAATTCAAAGTGCTGCTTTTAACCTTTAAAGTCCTGAACGGTTCTGACCCAGATTACCTGTCCGAACATATCTCCTGCTATGAACCATCATGAAGCTTAAGATCATCAGGAGAAACCCTGCTCTCGATCCCACCACTCTCAAAAACACAGTTGGTGGGGATGAGAGACAGGCAGTGGCCCCCATCTGTGGAACTCTCTCCCTAAGGATATCAGGTTGGCTACCTCCCTCCTGTCCTTTAGAAGACAACTGAAGACCTGGCTCTGGGGCCAGGTGTTCGATTAGAGGCCAGTGCCAATTGGAAAAGGAAATTTGGATTTTGTGACATGGATTCTCCCGGCCCAGCTTGGTTATACTGGAACGTTAATCTATTCATTTATTGTTAAATTTTACTGATGATGTTGTACAATGTTTTAAAATGATTTTATTGTGAATTGTAATTTTTATGGTATTTATGCTGTTAGCATCGTCTGATGCTCATGTGAGGCCGCCCTGAGTCCCCTTGTGGGGAGAAGGGCGGGATATAAATATATGAAATAAATAATATGAAATAAAATAGATACTCAACAGCAGAGTAGCAGGAGCCCCTGGTGACGCAGTGGGTTAAACCCCTGTGCCAGCAGGACTGAAGACCGACAGGTCGCAGGTTTGAATCCGGGGAGAGGCGGATGAGCTCCCTCTATCAGCTCCAGCTTCTCATACGGGGACATGAGAGAAGCCTCCCACAAGGATGATAAAAACATCAAATCATCTGGGCATCCTCTGGGCAATGTCCTTGCAGACGGCCTACTCTCTCACACCAGAAGCGACTTGCAGTTTCTCAAGTCGCTCCTGACACAACAACAACAAAAAAAGCAGAGTAGCAAAGCTAGTTTTTGTTACACCCCACCTAGAGTTCACCTTGCCCTTAGCACCAAGCAGGAATCCAAAAGCAGTAGTAAAATAGTTTATTGAAGAGAGTACATAAAGGGGGGGGGGGGGTCACCAAAAGGAATAAGAAAGGCAAAATCCAACAGGTAATCAGAAAAGGTAGACAATATGTAAAAACCCAACCAAGCTGGTGAGGAGTAAAACCCTACAAAGTCAATAATCCAAATAATTCAAATGGTACAGGAAAACAAGAATCATAACATGAGCATAATCCAAGAAAACAAGAATCAAAATATGAACATGACAGAATATGAACATTCTCACAGACAGAATCTTGCTCTGACATTCCCTCATTTCCCTCATAGAAAGAACCAACCACCACCCTCCCAGACTTTGAAGCCCCAATCACCTCATCTTCATTTGTCTGAACCGCAACAGTTAACTACAGATGATCTGCATTTTTAAATTGTGTTATTTTATTTTTTTTATTTTATTTTATTTTATTTTATTTTATTTTATTTTATTTTATTTTATTTTATTTTATTTTATTTTATTTTATTTTATTTTATTTTATTTTATTTTATTTTGTGTTGATAGTGGTTGTTTTTATAATTTTTAACTGATATTGTTTTATACTCATGTATCATTTTATGTTGTATACTGCACTTGATGTGCCTTATAAGCTGTTGTGAGTCACTTTTGGGAGATGATGGTGGGATATAAATAAATATGATGATGATGATGATGGTTATTATTATTATAGCACAAGGATAGATGTCTTCACTGTGTCTGGTTGTGATCCCCAGGTTGTGCCAGTAAGTTTTCTAGCACCTACTTTTTGCTTGATGTGGTGATGTCATAGAGGCTTACATTAAATGTTTAGACCCAACTGGAGAAAAATAACTGAACTAATAACAATCTATTAAATGCTAATTTCTTAAAATTCCCACTCATTCAACTAGTTTTTCCCAGTTGAGTCTAACAACTATATTTAGACCAGAGAGTTTAAATTTCTCCCTGTATGCACCATGAATCCAGAGTCTGGTAGTGACCGAAACATGGATTCAGATTAAGGAAATACTGACACCAATAGAAACGTTATTAGATCTAACTGTGAGTGCAATGCTGGAGACTCTCAAACCTCAGACACTTAATCTTGAACCAACAAATGCTCAACACCTTCAATGATGTAGCATACCAACATCCAAGAGTACCTTAAGCCATGTAGCTGGTGCTCCTGTTCTGGTCATGCAATTGGCATAAGTTGTTGGAAAGATAAGAGCACATTAAACAAGAGGCCATAGGGTAACCCTTTACATTTCTACACTGTGTGTATATATCCAAAGGATAAGTGATGGTGAGGAAGTCAAATGGAAGCTTTTCTATTGGGGTTTTTAAAGACGAAATGATGGAATCTGTGGGGAGTGGAGAGAGGTCTAAGACTTTTTTGGAGCATGTTAACAATCTTGTTTCCCTGAGACCTATGGACTACTTTGATACTAGAACATGTGAGATTTCCTGAACTACTTTCTGTTTCCCCACCTACCTGTGATCTTCCTTTATAAAGAAAGTAAATGTGCAATTCAACAGGAAGGGAAAGAATGAAAACCCTTGTGGTACCAGGATATTTTAAGGACTGTCTGCATTTGTATGAACCTACACAGGTGTTAAGTTTACTCATGGGCTCACTTAATTAGGCCCAGCATCCAAGCCAATTAGCTTTGTGGGAAATGCAGATAACACTACTTTGTGGTAGTCCCACTTATGGAACTAACTCCAAATAGATATACTCTTAGTTCCATCTTGACATATTAATGTCTTTAAAATCCTTCCTTCAAAAAACTAGGCCTGGGTAACAACGGAAAAATTTGTTTCTAAAATCGATTTGTATTTGGGGGGTTTTTTTGTTTCAATATTTAAAATAATTTCAAAATTTTCCCTTAAAAAAGTTCGATATTTACGAAATTTCGTAAATGCGAAAAAAATTACAAAACATTAACGAATCGATTTCCGAAGCAATAATGAATCGATTCGTTAATGGCGGATGCGACCGCGAAATACGCTAAAAAAACTCCAAAAACTTCTGAAGCTTCCTTCTCCCTCTGTTGTTGACTGTTGGTGTGATATTATAATTTTTTTTCACTAATTAAACAAAAAACTTGCCCCAGACATGCGGAAATAATAACGAAACGACCTCAGAACAATAACGAAATGAATACAATAACGAAATACGAAGCATTTACAAAACTTTTTAAAAATTCGTTTTTTAAAAAAATTGCTCCAGAATGGTTCGTTATCGTTTTGTAATTGAAAAAATTAACGAATTATTAACGAATTATGAATTAACGAAACGAAACCGCCCAGCCCTACAAAAACCCCTGTTTTTAGCCATGATGCTACTTTCTCTTTTATTTATTGAATTTATTAAGCTACTGTTGATTTTCTTTAAATGTCTTAAGCTGTGTAGGACTGATGTTTAAGCTTGTTACTGTAATCAGGTAGTTTTAATTGCCATATTTTCATGTATGTTCACGAACTACTTTTGGGGTCTCAGCAAAACATTGTAGAGATCTTCAGAGAGGCAAGGGGAAGGAAGAAGTGGGTAGAAGGAGAGTGGAAGAAAGAAGGATTTGGGGCAAGTTATTTTATGAAAATGTATCCACATAGGAACACCTGATATGCTTCTAAAGAACCTCAGGTTTCGTGGAACACGGCTTGAAAATGCCAGCCTATGCTCAGCTAGAATTGAATGGATCCAGCTTATGTCTTGTAAGAGACCTCTTGAATTATCTCTCTAACTTTACAGGAGACAGCCTGAACCTCTTTTGACAAGAACAAAATGAATCATACAGAAGTGACCATGCTGAAATCAAATGTTGCCCTAAGGCTGATGGAAAATTGTTACCTCTGTGGGTTTTTTCCTTGAAACCATTAAAAAACACATCTGCCTCTAGATGGATGAGAAAAGCAATGAACCACAAAAGGTCTTAGCAACCTTGTCACAATGAGACATACATACACAGAGAGAAAATCTATTGTCCCCTTGAGATTTTTGTGAATGACAAGAGAGATCAGCGAAAAAGGGGGAAAAGTTAATCTATTCCAGGATGTCTTTGTAATATGTGTTTGCTCTTGTCGATCAAGACGCCCATGAAAAGTTCAAATGTAGAGCTGAAAAGATCAGATGACAATGTATGTTCAGTCAATGGATATATCTTTTTAAGGAATATAAAATAACCTCTGAATGAATACCAATTTTAAAATATTTGTATTTGTTTCCAACATTAGCGGAGTAGCTAGCTACAGTATAGGTATGGGTGCCAATTTCAGACTGAAGAATTTGTGAGTTTTTCAAAATTTGTCACCCTGATGCATGTGAACTGAGTACAGTAATATTAACACATCTAGACAATCAGAATTTCCTCAGAATGTGTTAATTGGAGATGTAGATCTGTCTGATGACTCTCCTGAGTTAGATAGAAAGAATTTGTCAGCAGAGAGAGGTGGCTGAAGGCTCAGCTTAGCTAAAGAGATGACACAGTTTTCTTCTGTTCTGATTCACTCAACAGGCAGGGCTCACAGGTAACCCCCATGCAAGCATGTGGCTGCCTCTCCGCACTCCATGTGGTGTAGCTGAATGAAACCGAAAGTAGCCATAGTCAGCAGTTGCATGGACTGTTTCCACCCAGAAAACATGCATGGTGGCAGTACCCATGCTGTTACAATTGGCCAAAGAAGCCAAACCAGCCGGAGCCAGTTTTTAAAGAATGGATCTGTACACAGCCCTATTATTTTATGCAAACTTCATGGCTGTTTTCATTATCCCCCTCCCCCCCAAATAGAGAGCAGGTTTAATGCACAGAAATGGTCTGTGAAGAAATATTTTCTGCGTAGAAAAAGTTGTTTCTGTGTTTAAAATGCTGTTTTCTAAATTTTGTACAAAATAAGTCTCAAACTACATTTGATTTTTGACAACTGCAGAGTTTTCAAAGCCTTTGTTGCAACAGAAAGAAAACTGTAAAAATTATTAGTTGTTTCCTTTGAGACTGAAGTTAGGGAATGTGCAATACTTTATATTTATAAAAACTGATAGGCATTGATTGCTTTCTCTGGTATGCCTTTGTAACCAAGACTGTAGGAGGCTGATGGTTAAACCTCCTGATTACTAATTTCAATGAGTTTTGTTTGTTCTCATGCTGGTTATATACAATATAAATGAAAGGAAATGAAAAGGATTGTTTAAAACAATTAAGCTATTGTCTGGGCTTTGTCTGGAAATGTTGTTTAAGCACTTGATAACTATTTAATTCCCTTTAAAATACTGTTGCCTTTAGTGGATAACAGTTTGCAATAACTATGACCCCTAGGTTGCCTATATGGATTATAATCAAACAATGCCTTTAGAAGAAGTAACAGACTGAAGTAATGTTGTTCTGGAATTTTGTTCAAGGACATTTCTTTATTTGAACAAATTGTATAATTGCTTATACTAAAGAATGTTGCAAGGGAATTAAAGCAGAGACTCTTTCATGGTATAGCTTTTGCTTTAGGTTGTATAATTGGGTCAAAGATCTCACCATCTTCTAATGTGAAACACATGGGAAATGTATGAGCATAGCAGGATTGATTCTTCAGAATTGCCTCAGATGTTCTGTTTCTGTACAGTGACAGCATGTGCTTAGTGTTCTCTTACACAACATTGTTAGTCAGGGTACACATTTTCCATCTGTATTGTCACTGAGATGTGCAGGGGTAGCTTCCATATCAGTGGGTCAGTGAACCCTTTGGGTTTTAATTTGAAATTTAAAGAATTTGCCCTAGGTACTGAAGCCTATTTCCTAATATGTTCAGAACTTGGGACAGTTTCATTAAAGTTTCAAGTAAAGCCTGGTGAAGACTCCAGACTTGCTTGCTATGAAAGCCACAGGCCACCACTAGAGATGTGAAAATTGTTTGTGTTCAAATATTACAAAAGGGCTTCTGCTGACAGCTGAATAAAGAAACTTAAGGGCATAATACAGGTCCCCTGGGTCAAACCAAATGCCTGATGTACATGCACATGTATATGAGTGACTCACTGGATTGACAAGATTGTAAAATGAGAACCCATGCTTTGGGTCATCTTTTTCTAAACCTACAGTTCCCAAGTATGTCCGATTCCTTCCTACCTTTCCCAGCAACAATCATATTATGGGCTTTGTAGTCCACTGTGGAGAAGGATCCAGGTTGACTGAAGGCAACAAAAAAGACCACCTTTGAAGGAAGCAGTAACAAAAAGTGTTCCACTAATGTCAAGTGTGGAAGTCTCCATGCCATTCTGTCTGTGGTTTGACCCATGTTAATATTTTACCAAAGATAAACCTACTAATAACACAAACTCTAATATTACTGATTACAGTAGAGGATATATCTCCCAATTTCTAATGTTTAACTTTATATTAATGTTCAAACCTAACATTCCAAGCTGTGGTATGTATTCACAGATGGGTGTATTTATAGTATTTATTTACTGCCTTGCTGCCGACCAGGGACCCAGAGACAATATATTGCTACAGATGTAATTTTTCAACAGTTTCACCTTTGCAAGTGAAGATGAATAATTTCCACAAATTTTCCACACTACAAAGGATATATATATATATATATATATATATATATCCTCTCACCTTGTATTTACATGTTCAATAATGTTTTTTAAAATGTACTCTTCGGGCATGTTTTGTACAGCCACTGGGAAGTGTATGAGCAACAATTAGACAGATATGTGTATGGTTAGTGGGAAATTTCTGTTAATGGGAAATGTGTCTGCCTGAAAATGGTTTCTTTGTACAAAATAACATGGATTGTCAACCCCTCCCCCACTCCCAAACTTGTGTTTCACAACAAGAACCAACCTGTATTTCTACACAGAATAATCCCCTTCCCAAAAAAAACAACAACACCCTGTTGTGATGTAAAAACATGGGCACAAAATGCACAAAATTCTCATCACAGTGTTAATATTCCTGACCCAGTTTCTGGTCAGAAAACAAATAATGGCTCTGAGAAATATGTACCTTAATTTCAAACTGTATTGAGAGTCATTTGGTGTTCCGCCTCGGACAGCAAAATGTCTTCAGATGACCCTATATGCAATACAGGAACATTTTTTATAGGTTTATAGGAAAAATTGCCCCATTTTCCCTCCCTAGTCCTTCTTCACTCTTGCATTTCCTGCCTTTATGCTTGCAATGCCCCTGGATAAAGTGGTACTTGAAAGAATTGTGAATACCATTTATTTTATGCAAGAAGAAACAAATTACTTGGGAATAATTCACCAGTCAGGACTGTTGTGTTGAGTCAGAGAGCATCAATGCATTCAGGAGAGAATTGGACAAGTTTTTGAACAAAGTGTGGAGAGCAGGTTGGAGAGAGGAAAATAGAAAAATGGAAATGAGGCAAATAAAATGCGTAAGCACAATGAACTCTACTGCCATTCTCTGATTTCCAAGTATTCTTAAATGTTTGTTTGAATTTGCTGTTTCAAAGAGGGGTGATGCAGCAGAGAACAAAGTAGTGTTCTATAAGCTCAGTGGCGTCAAATGAAAGTCATCTCTTCCGTTATGTTGTCTCACAGGCAACATACTCTCTAAATTCAAACATATATGCAGAAAAATTAAAAGAGAAAATGCTTCCTAAAATAAACTCCTGTAAACATCCAACAATCTGAACACAATTCCCTGTAACCATGCTAAAGAGTAGCTTTTCAAAGCTCTGATCCAATGGGGTAAAAGAACTTCAACATGTGGTTGCTTTAACTTAGGATAACTGTGTAGGATAGCTTTGTAGTCCTGATCTACATGTGAATGCACTCAAAAGTTTCTTGTGGCTCAAATAAAAAAAAGGGTGAACCAAAATAAATTCTCATGGTTGCTTTGCCCAGAATAGAGCATTTTCAGCACAAGAGATAACATATTCGGTGCAGGAAATAATATTTCTGCATAGAAATGTAATTACTTGTGCAGAAAATATCATTATTTGATGATATTTTCTGCACAGAAAATGACGTTTCTGTGCAAATCAATTATGTGCAAATTTTGTGCAGATGACATTCTGCATAATGTCTGAAAAATTGTGAACTGGTTTTCAAATATTTTCTCACAATTGAATGAAAATTTCTAAAATTATTAGTTACTGTATTTGAGATGAAAATTAGTGAAAATGTATAACCCTACTGGAAACTATAGCCAAGATGATCATACTTTGTTTCTAGAATTAAATGTAGCATCCTCTGGAGATTAATTTCCAGGGAAGAAGAGCAATGGAGTACTATTGTGCTCCTATCATAGAAGAAGATGATTCAGGACAGCTGTGTCAGAACAGACATTTCAGTGAATTGAGTGGAACTGTCCCAAACTCATTTCTGCTTGTGCTTGCTTGGAGAAATTATAATACCTTCTGGTTTTGTGTGTTAGGTAATAGGCAATGCTTGCTCATTTTGGAACCATAATTTTGGACAAGAAACCTTCAAGTCATTTCAGTGTTAGATAGCCCTCTTGAAGAAGAAGGAGCATCCAACATGTGAAAATATATGTAAAACATTTTTAGTAATTGGGAGTAAGTGTCCTGTCCACTAGTGTACTTATGAATATTTTTTATTTTTAAAATCAGCCAAAAACATATCTGGCTTTTTCTGCTTTTTTACATTTTATTTATATCTTGTACAGCATTTGAACCAAGGTGAGAAAAGCAGAATGCCATGAAAATAGGATTTAGAGATCTAGTTGGGTAACTTGGTATCTGGTTATTGTTATTTGTTATTCCATAAAGTAGTGCTTCAGAGTCTGCAAGATCATTATGCATTCACTTCACTATCCATTCGCTAATCAACTATCCATTCCGAAGTGCTGTATATTGTTGATAAGTTAACCCCTGGCACATAACAAAAGCAAGCTTGAGGATCAAAGACCCACGTGGTTATTTCCTGAGAGCAAATGTGCTGAATACTGAAAACTTCAGAAGGATCATACATTTAGAATTAGGCATTTGTAGAGCCACATGAATACCTGAAGTGAATCTATGAATTGAAATTGGCCAATTTGTTTCAATTTATTTCCAGTTGATACTGTTAAGCTTGACAACTATAATGTGATTTTACTAACTTGCAAACAAGATTTGACCTCCTAGGCATCATATAGGGCCAAATTGCTTTCCTAGTACTCTACGGGCATATGTTAAGCTATTTTTCCTTGTTTTGTCATGCCACACCCATTTTCTCCTAAACTGCTATTCTATCAGATGGTCTTCCCCATCAAACAACCACTACTTTAATAGTGGGTTGCTGTGAGTTTTCCAGGCTGTATGGCCATGTTCCAGAACCATTTTCTCCAGACGTTTCACTCACATCTATGACAAGCATCCTCAAAATTTGTGAGGTCAATTGCAAACTAGGCAAGTGGGGTTTATATATCTATGGAATGTCCAGACAAGAACTCTTGTCTGTTTGATGCAAGTAGGAAAGTTGCAATTGCCCAGTTTGATTAGCATTGAATGGCCTTGCAGCTTCAAAGCCAGGCTGCTTCCTGTCTGGAGGAATCCTTTGTTGGGGGTGTGTTAGCTGGCCCTGATAGTTTCCTATTTGAAGTTCCCCTATTTTTTAGTGTTGTTCTTTATTTACTTGCCTGATTTTAGAGGTCTTTTTAAATAGTAGCCAGATTTTGTTCATTTTCATGGTTTCCTCCTTTTTGTTGAAATAGTCCACATATTTGTGGATTTCAATGGCTTCTCTCTGTAGTCCGACATGGTAGCTGCTAGAGTGGTCCATCATTTCTGTGTTCTCAAATAATATGCTGTTTCCATATTGGTTCATCAAGTGCTCTGCTATGGATAACTTCTCTGGTTGAAGTAGTCTGCAGTGCCTTTTCATGTTTCATGATTCATGTATGGGTGCTATGGTGATCCCTATGTAGACTTGTCCACAGGTGCATGGTAAATGGTAGACTCCTGCAGAGGTGAGAGGATCCCCTTTGTCATTTGCTGAATGTAGCATCTGTTGGATTTTCTTAGTGGGTCTGTAGATAGTTTGTAGGTTGCGTTTCTTCATCAGCTTCCCTATGCGGTCAGTGGTTCTCTTGATGTGAAGTAAGAGAACTCTTTTCCTCTGGTGGATCTTTGTCTTTACTCTCATGGCTTGTTCCTGATCTTTACTCTCATGGCTTGTTCTTGGTCTTACAGCTCTTCTGATGTCTGTGGTGGAGTATCCATTGGCCTGTAGAGCCCAGTTTAAGTGGTTCAGTTCCCCTTGGAGGAGGTGGGGTCCACAGATTCTTTTTGCATGGTCTGCCAGAGCTTTAATTGTGCTTCTTCTTTTTTTACTTGGGTGATAGTTGGAGTTTTTCTGTAGGTGCCTATCAGTGTATCTAGGTTTTCTGTAAACTGTGTTGCCCAATTGTTGATTTGGTTAAAGCCATGACATAAAAGGAATTGTGAAAATGACAATCATCTGAAGTGAACAGAAAACTTAGCAGTCTTTGAGATTACTTGAAATGGCAAGGGTTGGAAAAAGACTATGACCCAATGGAGCTAGATTCTCTCTCTTTAAATATCTGTGTGGAGAAAAGCAATAGGACATAATATATCTGTGGATAAAGATATGGAAGCATGAATTGGGATAAAGCTGGAAACCTTAGACATGATAGCTCTTGGAAGAATGAATTCTCATGTGTGACTGAAGCATTGTGACATGGCTCTGATCAAATCTGGTGGTAGAACTAAAGAGTGAATATCAACATCATATGGTGAAGCCATCGACACATACTAGCATAATTCATGTGGGATGAAAAAAAAACTTGTAGTTATATTGAGATAGACTTTCTATAGTGCTCTAGGACTTTAGCTGGCATCAAGCTCCAGCCAGTGGTTCAGGATTTGGAAGTTGTATTTTAACATAATTTGGAAAACCATAGACACTTCACCCCTCTCCAAAGTAGAATGATGAGAGGTAAGAACGATATTGCTCCCCATTTCCCCTGGAAATGATCCTAAAAAGGAAAGAAAAACAAGTATCACTGTTATATGACACAAATTCACTTTGGCAGAGTTTCCTCCATTTTGCATTTGACTCCAAACATAGAATCAGGTTCAGTTTGCCATCTATACATGCCCAAATGTGCAATACATTGCATAAAAGAATAAAAGTGTGCTTGACAACCTTGAACATGTATATATCTCAAAAGTGTATATCTCTAAAGTGTCTTTCAAACATGCTTTCTTTCAGGGAATAATGTGCTCAAAAGGCCAAAGGGTTATCACCAGCCATGGTGGGCATAAAATGATTCATTTGAGCAAAATGAGAAGGGCTGTTCTGAGAACTAGAAGCTACATCCTGGTGGTTCTATGCATTATTTGTTGCACATAGTTCAGAGCCTGCTGTCTATGCAGGGAAGTAATTTTCTGTGGAAAAAAACACCCCAAACTATGTGCATTTTTCACACAGAGTAAGTCCCAAAGTGCAAGAACTCTTACTCTTCTGGGAGTTTCCTTGTTTTCCATGTTACACTTTTAGGATTTTCTTGGCATTCAAGGAACCTGTTTTTGGATATATATATTTATAAATATGGGTGTTCAACAAAAGCTTCTATTATTTTCTAGCAACTTGGTGGTTCATTTGAGTTGACATAAAGACTAGCAGGCTGGACAAGGACATTTTGGTCAATGAGATGGAATGATACCACCTCATCATGTTCTGGTGGTGCTTTGTGGCTGCTGGGTAAATGGAATGCAGAATTTGCTCCAAGTTTTAGTCTTACCTTCAAATGAGCTATTCATGTTTATTTATCTCTTCTGGGGGGTGGGAAGGTTAACCTCTGTCTTAGCATGCCCAATCCTCTCCTTTATCCTGTTCATAGTGGTAAAGCCAGTCATGAATCTTTGGAGTCTGCCATTGTCCTTTGCCCAGAATAGCACATTTGGTTTGAGCTATGAACTCTGATCTGCAGAACATGTGGCATTCATTCCCTCCATAAATAAATGCATGTCATGTGTAGATTTCATTGGAGCATAAAGGACAGAAAAAAGCATGAAGATTAGCAAAGAATAACCTGCAGCTGCCTTCTGATTGCTGCAATATTACTCTCCTTTACATCTTTAACATATGAATTACTATGAAGCCCATTATGTCCCCCCAGTGGTAACATAAGTCTTTAATTAAGGAGATCATAGGCATCCTAATCTAGTGGTTTAGTGGCCTATAGACAAGCGCTTCTAATCATGCAGCCCCCTCGGCAAAGTTTCAAATGACAAATCTTTCAGCAGGGTGCACTTGTATTCCAAATCTTATCTTATCTCATGAGCAAGAATGGTTACAATTAGCAATTTCAGAACTCCTTACATCTTTCAAGTCATGCAGAAAAATTAATTTGAGCACAACGTCATTTGGAATAATAATAACACATTTTCCCAAAGTGTTTTACATTCATCATGTGGAAGATGATTATATGTCAGCACTGCTGGGTGCTATTGAAAATCAAGGAACGTTCACACCTCCTCTCTTCAGGCAGGTCCACTGTTTGTTGCAAAGAGAACATGGAGAAAAAGAGGATGAAACAGTGCTGTCTGTAATTTTCTTAATGAGTGGAACGCTCAACACAAACTACAAAAGAATCATTCATCTGTCAGTGCTTTCACTATTACCGGGTTGCCACCGATTAAACAACTCACTTAATCTGGGCCCCTCCTTTTGCAATGAAAGCTTTGGATTTAGGGGTGGGACTACTGTGCATTATGTTTTTTGTTGTATTTCCAATTTCTTTTCATGTGGGGTAGAAACATTTAGGGACTGGTAAGGATATTTTTCGCTTTTCTGAGACACTGAATGAATAGACCACATCCTATGGGTGACCAAAAGTTATCTTTTGCCACTCCAGGTTTCTTGCAGGGGCATTTGCGCAGTAGAAGTTGTCAACAGAGCAGTGAATTGAAGGTTTGGCTAATTTTAATGTGCTGCTGCCATAGAAGGAGTGGGATTCAGCACCCTAGAGAGCTCCTTTGAGAGTTGGAGTAAAACGTGGAAGCTATTAAATATCCCATGGATAGGGAAGTCACTAATGCCACTGCATTTGGGATATTTTCTTGCCCTTTGAAACAGTATTACAGAACAGTATTACAGAAAATCTAAACCCATAGAGTGCACCAGCGCAACTAATGTGGAGAGGGTTTGTATCTTTCATTCAGGCTTGAGGCCCTCCAGGTGTATGGGCCTACAGCCCCCGGAAGACCTAGTCACCTTGTCCAATGGTCAGAAATTCTGGGAACCAAATTCCCAAACACCTGGAAGTTGATGGTTGTGTAGGCCTGCTTTTGTTAGTCATGTTTGATGGCCATCAAAACTCCTTTTTTTTCTATGCACTACAAGTATTTTGACTTGCACAGTGACTTGCAAGCAATATTACAAAACTAGAGGCCAAATCAGACATTGCAGAAATTGGCAGGAAGCTTTTGGCGGCCTTTGTTTGTGAAAGCATGGGTCACATCAATGTAAATATTTATGCGGATATTATACAAAGAAAGTATTTAACACTCCTTTCAAAAAGCTTTCCTCCAGGTCAGTGGTATATTGAACTTCAGATCCCAGAATTCCTGACTTTTGCTGAAGTTGAAGTTGGGGATTCTGGGAATTGAAGTCCCAGACATCAGAGAAAATAATAATAATAATAATAATAATAATAATAATAATAATACCAATATTTTATTTCTAAACCTCCCTCTCTCCCTGGAGGGATTCGGGACAGTTTCCACACACAAAAAGGCAAACATTCAACGATCCAAGGTTTGCAACAGCAACTGGAAATCCCTAAGTGGAATAGTGCCTCTTTAATGACCTACATAGTACATTATTTCCCAAGGAGGTACTGGGAGAACTTTGTCATACTATTGTTCTCCCAAATTATTAGCATGACTGTACAGTTGGAGTTTTACATTAAAAATACCTGAGCAATAAGTAGCAATTACCTAAATCCAAAGTGGCCATAGTGAGAAGGGCTTTAACTCTCACTGTCTCACTAAGGCTTAGATGTCCTGAATCTGTAACACATTTAGTATTGTCTCTCCTGTTGCCATGTAAAGTCCTGTTCTGTATCCTCTATGAAATACCTTGAGCTGACCCTATTTGCATGAGCATTCCAATCCTCATAAAATCTATGGGCAAACTCTGCTATGACTTCTCTGCTTCTGAACAAAGCTCCTGGAATATGAATAGTCTGTATCAATTATGAATAATTGGTAACCTTATCCTGCCAGTTTACAGGATTTGTTTTGCTTTGCTTCAGCATACTGTGAGACTCCAAAACAGGGAGAAGCCCAAAGCATCTCAATAAGATCACCAGCATTCCCCAGAAGTGATTTGCACTTCTGTAAGTTGTTATCAAATTTTGCCTAAAGCAAAACTGGAGGTGAAGTTGGAGGATCTTCTGTTGGAAAAAAAATCATCTCTTGGAATTTCAAGGGAAATTAAAACATATTTTGAGAAGACTTGCTGTTTGTTTTTAAAGGAGCTCACAAGAAAGAGAGTGCATGGGTTAAAACAAATACATAAAGTAACATTTGCATGCGCATAGAAACAATTCCAATGTTGTTTTTTTTAATGGAATGAATACTGGGCACCATGACAAACCATTGAACTGAAAACAATCTGTTGGTTGAAATTTTTCAGTTTATAAACTAATTAACATAATCTTCTCGATTTAACAAAATGTTGGGGCTCTGGAAAAATGGATTTGTTTTTGTTTTTTTTCTTTCTGTGATCAAATGCTTTCCACAAGAATAGCAATTGCTATCATATTGACTACTTTTGTGAAGAGCAGATTTCCTGTTTTGCTTTTTTATTGAATGATGGGTGACAAAGATGACCAGAGATGCATCTCCCAGAAGCAAAAATAAAGAAATAACTAAATAAAGTGTGTGTGTGGCAATAAGGGAATCAAGCAACAAGAGATACAGCCCTTGCCTAGATTCAGACTTGTTCCTGGTCAATTGGAGGGCAGACCAGGGAACAGAGATTCAGCTTGTGCTGAATGGAATTACTTTCCTCCTGAAATCTCAGGGTCACTGTTTGGGTGAACACATGGACACACAGATCTTGGATGTCCAGATTTCAAATATGTTCAGAAATGAATTTACACAATTAAAACTACTGTACCAGCTAAGCCTGTGCCTCGAGAAGTTAGAAATGGCTACGATGACACACAACTTGATTACATCCCATTTGGATTACAGTAATATATTCTACGTGGTACTGCCTTTCAAATCTATTCAAAACCTTCAGCAGGTCATAAATACTGGAACCAGTTGGCCTGGACTGCTTACAGAGATCATTTTCCTGTTGAAAGAGTTCAAGGAACTACCAGTCTGTTTTCAGACAGACTTCAAAGTACTGATTTTAATCTTTAAAGCCTTATATGTCGTGGGTCCAAACTATCTGAAAGACCATACCTTTTCACACAAGCCAATGCAAGATTTAACACTTGCAGAGGAGGGTATTCTCTCAGTTCTAATACATTCACATGTGCATTTGGCAAAAACTTAAGGAAAGGTCCTTCTCCATAGCTGCTCCCAGACTGTGGAACTTGGTTCCACAAGAGGCTCAGTTGAACCCCTCCCTGCTCTCTTTCCTATGACAGATGTGAAGATGTGAAGACATTTTTATTCAGGTAGACCTTTCAATGTTTAAAAGTTAGTTTTTAATGAAATTTTCAAAAACGTAACTTAAATATAACAATTTGAAAATGAAATGATCAAATAAAAAAAATCCATAATATCCCCTTAACTTTCTCCACCCTTGCTAACTAAAACTAACAATTACACTCTTATCTTCCTACCCTTTTAAAGAATTTTAAGGGTTGAATAAGGCTTTAAAATATGTAGTCTGTTTATTTGTGTGAGAGAGACTGGGGTAGGGGTGAGGTTACTGTATTTTGAACTTTTTTTCTTGGAATTAGGTTTTTTTATATGTTTAAGTGTTTAGTATTTTAAATCATGTTTTTAAATATAAGAGTTCCACACTGGGCATGCATGCTCAGCAGCAGAGCAGCAAAGCGCAAGGGCAGATGTCTTCACTGTGTCTGGTTGTGATTCTAATTAAAACATCATAAATAGTTTAAAAGACCATTTGAAAGAGACAAGTCCATGTCCAGAGTCATAATTCAAAATCCATCCATTGTCAATCACATGCTTCCAATTGTTACTGTTGTGACTGCTGCTCGAAAGCTTTGTCCCACAGCCATGATTTCAATTTCTTCCTGAAGGATAGGGAGAGGGGGCTGACCTCTTATAACTACATTCTAAAG
This sequence comes from Anolis sagrei, assembly GCF_037176765.1. Classification (NCBI taxonomy): domain Eukaryota; kingdom Metazoa; phylum Chordata; class Lepidosauria; order Squamata; family Anolidae; genus Anolis; species Anolis sagrei. Next base: position 230,590,232 of record NC_090024.1, read on the forward strand.
ATCGGAAAGTCACATAATTCCTCATGAAGGCACCTAATGCTAGAGGGATGAGTCAAGCAGAAACATCTGACTAATATTTCCCCTTTCTTTCCTCTGTGGGACAGATGAAGTGAAGGAGCTAAGAATTATATCAAGAACATGCCTCACATCTGGTATCAAATACGTTTAACTGAAACAAGACCATGAAAAATCAATTCCCAGTGCACTGCTAACAATTTTTGAAATTACTGTTGTTTAAACATTGGGAAAAAATCTAAGGAGAGAATACTAAAAGCTGAGTTATTTCTCACACCCATGGAGGATTTCTTGTGAAATTCCACTGAGTATCACTCTCAGAAACTGCCTTAGGGTGGCAGAAGATATTTCAAAGAGGAGACACATGATATTACAAAAGAAAAGGCACATTTATGCTATATGTTGGTTGTGTACCTCTGCGCTTGGGTTCAGTCTTCATGAAGAATTAATATATATATATATTTAAAAATGTAAAGTTTCCATACTTTTTCGGACTATTCTATGACTACCTTTTGGAACCTTGCCTTTCCCCCTTGTATTTAAATGCCACAACTTACTAGATAGATTTGAAAGCCTCAACCTTCCCTAGGTTCTCTTTTGTCTTAGAAAACTTTCCAGCTATGGGTTGAAATTTTTCCATAATTCCATAATTCCTTCTACGTCATCATTTTCAGCCTGCAATACTTAAAATATTTCTCATTTCCCATTCCATTGGTGTTTAAGATATTTAGTTGAATTACAGTGTAGCTTGTACTTCTTGCTTCCTGTTCCTTTCATCTTGGTTGCTGTGTCATTGCAAGTCATTTCTGACCTATGGCAACCCTAAGATAACTCTATCATGCAGTTTTCTTGGTAAGATTTGTTTAAAGATTTAGCTTCCTCTGAGGCTGGGAGAGTATGACTTGACCAAGGTAACTCAATAGGCTGAGGGGGGGATTTGAGTCATACAATCTCATCAGATGGGGTGAAATCAGCATCCTAGGACATTTTTACTCTGCCTAGAGGACATAGCCCCATGCTGGACATCACATAACATTATATGAGGTCCAATGAAGGCTCCACCCCCAACTGGGGTGAAAGTGTCAGTGGACACTTTCCAATCAACCCAGGAGGCTTCCTGTGTTGTGCTGGTTCCAACGGAGCCAGCACAGGGCCTTGCTGGGGAAGCAATGTTTTCCCCATGTGATAGCGAAAGTGTCACTAAGAGGGGTGTGTGCACAGGGCAACAATTTTGCTTCTGCTGCTTTCTTTTTCTGCAGGTTGCCAGGTAAAATGGGATGCTTCACCTGGCCTTTATGATGAGGCCTCTTGTTCAATATACAAACCACTACAGTACACTGCCTCACATTCCTAAGGACATAACTACACTGACCAAGTAACATAGTACAAAAGTAGCAGAGGGGGAAATGAATCAAGCATGCATCTGATTATACTTAAAGCCCTGGAACTGGTTTCAGGCAAAGTGGTGCTTATAGGCACTGGAGAGGTTGGCTCTAAGCCCATTCGAAGACCCTCAGTATCCTTGTCCTGACTGGGGCCATTTTTGTCAATTTCTCATACTGCAGTGTTCATATGCACATGGCCAAAATGCTATCGTATACCGTGGACAAATCTACATAGGGACCACCAAACGCAGCACCCAAACACGAATCAAGGAACATGAAAGGCACTGCAGACTAACTCAACCAGAGAAGTCAGTCATGGCAGAACACCTGATGAACCAACCGGGACATAGTATATTATTTGAGAACACAGAAATGCTGCACCACTCTAACAACTACCATGTCAGACTACACAGAGAAATCCACAAGCATGTGGAGAATTTCAACAGAAAGGAAGAAACCATGAAAATGAACAAAAAAAACCTCTAAAGTTATAATAGCAAATTAAAAACAAAACTCAAACACACAGGAACTCCGGACAAGAAAAGGTCAGGAACATCTAATCACCACTCAACAAAGGAATTTCCTAGGCAGTAACAAGCCACATCTAAAAACAGTCAGGCCATCGGATGCTAATCAAGATGGCCAATTGAAACATTCACACCTAGCTCCAACAGACAAGAATTCTTGATCCCACCCTGGACCTTGCACAGATATATAAACCCAATTTTCCTAGCTCCAACAGACCTCACAACCTCTGAGGATGCTTGCTAGAGATGCAAGTGAAACATCAGGAGAGAATGCTTCTAGAATATGGCCATACAGCCCGAAAAACCTACAACAACCCAGTGATTCTGGCCATGAAAGCCTTCATCAATACATTGGCCAAAATGTTGTTACTGCTGTTTATTTATTCAGTCACTTCCGACTTTTTGTGACCTCTTCCTTTTTCCTTCCATTTTCCCCAGCATCATTGTCTTCTCCAAGCTTTCCTGTCATCTCATTATGTGGCCAAAGTACTTCATCTTTACATGGCCAAAATGTGTATTCATTAATCAGTTTGGCACTGCATATTATTTTGTTTATCACAGTTTAAGAAATAAGCAAAATATCCCTTAAACTTATCCCAATTTAAGAATTCTAAATTATGTTGCTATGTGCGTTCATACCACGCATCATTTATATATTGCATTTTTCAAGCTGCTTTCAATCAACATTAAGTGGTCAGTGTAGATGTTCTCCATGATTCAACAAATCTCAGATATATTTTTGCTCTGAAACTTTCAGTGTTACTCTGTCTCTTTTGTTCCCTTCTCCATCCAGGACATTTCAACATTTTACCCCATTAATTTGTTCCTCATTTGTTAGCCCTTGGTATTTTTATTTGAATGGTGAACTGCTAATGCTTAATGTGTCATACTTAATGAAATCAACCATCATTGGTAGTTGGTCCTTCAAACAGTACCCTTGTAACATCATCGGAACCTTGTTTCTCGGTCTCAGGCAGGGGCGGCTCAACCATTACGCAAAGTAAGCATTTGCAGTATAGTTGATTTTGCCCAGGGGCGCTCTTGAGGCGCTCTTGGGGAAAAATAGATCTTGACATATGCAAGTTGTAGTTACTGGGATGTATAGTTCACCTACAATCAAAGAGCATTCTGAACTCCACCAATGATGGAATTGAACCAAATATGACACACAGAACTCCCACGACGAACAGAAAATATATATCACTGATTGGTTGGGGGGTGGGGGCACCAAAATACTGTTTGTTTACCATTGAAAATTGCCTAGGGCCGCCTCTGGTCTCAGGGTTTGGCTTACAGTCTAGGATCAGTCTAGGATCAAATGGAGGAAATCTCGAGATGTATCTGATCGAACACGGGCTAGAGCCTCTCTTAAGGCATACTCCGTGGCCATACGGGCGGCCAGGAAGTCATTCACGACCGCTCGTATAGCATCTGCAGCAAATAGATCATCGGAGCTGTTTCGGGTCGTGGGAGAACTCCTCCACCCACCTGCGGTGGAGGAGGTCCCTGACGACCCCGCAGCTCGGTGTCGCGATTTCGCACACCATTTTGCAGATAAAGTCGCCCAGATACGTCTCGAGCTCGACTCCAATTCCATCGCAGTACCAGGAGAGGTGACGGAGGCACCTGCTTGTCCAATTTTGTGGGATTCTTTTAGGCTTGTTCTTCCTGAAACCGTAGAGGAGATTATTGGGGCTGTGAGAGCGACCACCTCATCTCTAGACCCATGCCCATCTTGGCTCATTAAATCAGCCAGAGGGGGGTTGCTTGATTGGTTTGTACTGATTGTCAACGCATCGCTGGAGCAAGGAATTTTTCCATCCAATTTGAAGCAGGCCGTGGTCCGTCCACTTATCAAAAAAGCTTCCCTTGACTCCATGGTGCTGAATAACTACAGGCCGATCTCCAACCTCCCCTTTTTGGGTAAGGTGCTGGAGAGGGTGGTCGCCTCTCAGCTTCAGGGTTTCCTGGACGATACCAACTACCTAGATCAGTCACAGTCTGGTTTCAGGCCTGGTCATGGCACCGAGACAGCCTTGGTCGCCTTGGTGGATGACCTCCGCAGAGAGCTGGACAGGGGGAGTGTGACCCTGCTGGTTCTCTTGGACATCTCAGCGGCTTTCGATACCATCGATCATGGTATCCTTCTGGGTCGTCTCTCCGGGATGGGCCTTGGGGGCACGGTTCTGTCGTGGCTCCAGTCCTTCCTGGAGGGACGAACTCAGATGGTGAAGCTGGGAGACGCCTGCTCTGACCCCTGGCCTTTGACCTGTGGGGTCCCGCAAGGCTCTATTCTGTCGCCCATGCTTTTTAACATCTACATGAAACCGCTGGGAGAGGTCATCCGGAGTTTTGGAGTTGGGTGCCATCTCTACGCGGATGACACACAACTCTACTACTCTTTTCCACCTAACTCCAAGGAGGCTTCTCGGGTCCTAGACGAGTGCCTGGCCGCTGTGTCGATCTGGATGAGGAAGAACAAGCTGAAGATCAATCCCGATAAGACAGAGGTCCTCCTGGTCGATCGCAAACCAGATCGGGGTATAGGGTGGTCACCTGTGTTGGACGGGGTTACACTCCCCCTGAAGCCACAGGTCCGCAGTTTGGGTGTCCTCCTGGATTCTTCGCTTACACTTGAGGCCCAGGTGTCAGCGGTATCCGGGAGGGCCTTTGCACAACTGAGACTTGTGCGCCAGCTGCGACCGTACCTCGTGAAGGCTGATCTGGCCGGGGTGGTCCATGCCTTGGTCACCTCTAGAATGGATTACTGCAATGCGCTCTACGTGGGGCTGCCCTTGAAGACGGCTCGGAAACTACAATTGGTCCAGCGGGCAGCAGCCAGGATGCTAACTGGAGCTCATTATCAAGAGAGGTCAACCCTCTTGTTCAAGGAGCTCCACTGGCTGCCATTTGTTTTCCGAGCCCAATTCAAGGTGCAGGTGCTCACCTACAAAGCCCTGAACGGTTTGGGACCACCCTACCTGCGTGACCGCATCACCATCTACGAACCCACACGCTCGCTCCGGTCATCTGGGGAGGCCCTGCTCGTGATCCCACCCACGTCGCAAGCGCGCTTGGTGGGGACACGTGACAGGGCCTTCTCTGTGGCGGCCTCCCGACTTTGGAACGCCCTCCCAAAAGAGCTCAGACAAGCCCCCACTCTAGCCGTCTTCAGAAGGAACCTAAAAACTTGGCTGTTCCGTTGTGCCTTCCCAGACTAGGAATCCCCACCCAAGCCCTAGTAGCACCTTAGCATAACAAATTGTCACTGCACATCGCACTTTTAACCCTACGTGCCTCCTGCCATTCAGCACTTTTAACCTTTGTACCCCAGTGCGCCGGCCGAACCAGTTTTTAATAATGTCCTGATGTACTGTCTTTGTTGTTATTCTGCTTATTGCTTGATTTGCTTAGTATTGTGGTGTTATATTATTTTGCTTATTGTTTGATTTGCCTTGTTGTTGTGATGTTATACTTTCTACTGTATTGTGTTGAGGCTTCGGCCTGTGTAAGCCGCATCGAGTCCTCCGGGAGATGCTAGCGGGGTACAAATAAAGTTAATAATAATAATAATAATAATTTGGACTTGGGAACTCTAGATTCTAGGACTGCCTGTGACATTTTCTGCCAAAAGTACCAAGGGGTCATTTGCACTTTCACTTTACAGCAGCAGCCTTCACTGTTCTGCCTTATACCTGTTTCCTCATGATATGTATTGTTTTCAAATCTCCTGTTGAATTAATGATGATCCCATAAATTTCATAGGGTTTCTTAGGCAAAGAATATTTGGAAGTTTTGCCAGTCCTTTTTTTTTTTCTGATTTATAACCAACATTGCTGGTCTCTGATCCAAATGCCATAATGACTCATAAGTAAAATACTAAATAATTTTAATACTGCTACCCTATGGAAGTAGCTGCCAGTGAAATGATGCAGAGGCAAGCTATTGTGATTAATTTGTTCTTATATTTATTTATTTATTTGTTTGTTTGTTTATTTATTTATTTAGCGGCTGTGATTTGTTGTCCTATTTCTTTCCTCTGCCTCCCACTGTTGAATTGCAGTCCTCAAAACAACTTGAATAATGTTCATAAAAATATAATGGATGCACCAAAATGAAAATAAAGAAGAAATACTCCGTTTGATGTTCCGTCCAACATGATAGTCTGGTCTTATATGACCCTAACTTCCAAGAAGGAACAGTCTAACTAAAACAGGTTTTGTTTTCAATCACTTCTCTCTTTAGCTTGGATGGAGAAATAAGAGGTGGTTCTTTTCAATAGCTGGTGCACAACACTTCTAAAATTTCATTCCATTGCTAGAATCTGGTAGTTGATCAAATCTGAATTTTGAGAAAAAACGTATGTGTGCATTCTTATAATGGAACAGAGCATAGATCTTACTTGGTAATGTCTGTTGAATCTAACCTGGAAATAAATCTAAAATAAATTTGGGCTATTTATGCAAAATAATTAGGAATGTAAGGATAAATTTGCCTCAGTTCCATTTGAGGTTAAGTTTAAATGAATCTAATTTTGGAAAGCTCTGGAGGAATCTCACTCCTTCCACAAAGTTCAGTCACGATCTTGGTTGCCGTGCATTGAAATCACATTATTTGGATGTTAATATTAAGAGCATGTCAAGAACTCTGTTGCACTTGATCAGAGGTTTAGGCTGTGTCTACATGGCCAAATAACGTTGGCTCGCCTTTCAGCTGCTGCCAAATGTGGCATAAATGGATTAACACCAGAAGCATTGTATCCAATTGTTAATCCAGCTCAATGGGATGGCATTTTCTCCAGTTTTGGGAACTCTCCTGGGTTACATCGAGGTGGCTCTGTTGTCAAACTGCATTAATTCTACAGTGTAGATGCACCCTAAATTTCTGTCTTTCTTTTATATATATATAATGCCACAACAAAGTAATATTTCTAATGTGTTACAACACAGGGGCCCCTGGTAGCACAGTGGGTTAAACCACTGAGCTGCTAAACTTGCTGACCAAAAGTTTGGCGGTCTGAATGTGGGGAGTGGGGTGAGCTCCTGCTGTTAGCCCCAGCTTCTGCCAACCTAGCAGTTTGAAAACATGCAAATGTGAGTACATCAATAGGTACCTCTTCAGCGGGAAGGTAACGGCACGCCATGCAGTCATGCTGGCTACATGACCTTAGAGGTGTCTATGGACAATGGTGGCTCTTTGGCTTAGAAATGGAGACTAGCACCACCCCCCAGAGTCTGACATAACTAGACTTAATGTCAAGGAAAAACCTTTACCTTTACTTTACAACATGTGAGAGTGAAATTATTTAATTGGTGTGCCAAGTACAACTTGTAATGTCTTTAACTACTCCATTTTAAGAATGGATTTGAACATTTCTCAGTCTCAGTTTTGTGTTTCTCTTGATCTTATCTGTATTTTCTTTCTGTTCTTTGTTTGCATTCAGTTGAGTAACTTGGTGAGCTCATTCTGCATGGACATATGTATTTGCCTGTTTACACATTTTATCTAATGCTCACATTTTCTTCCAGTAACGGAAACATAAGTATTTCGAGATGTGCCAATGTTTAGCTGTCCATAGTTAAAATTTTGTACATTCCATTGTGCCCACTTAATTTCTCCAAAAGGATAAAAAAGAACCCACACATATCAAGTTCTTATAAACTTTGCCAATTTGTGAATTATCAAGGTGGGATACATCTCTCTTCTTGTAACTAATTTTATTTTTTTTATTTATTTGGGAATTTCTATATTGCTTTTCTCCAAGGACCCAAGGCAGTGTACAGCAATAGATAAAACATAAAAGTATAAATAACCCATTAAAATAATCCCAAGTCAGTCCTTAATTATCAAAAATGATTAAAAGTATGCTGAAATGCCCATGAAGGTCAACTATAATTATGAAGTGCAGGTCCTAGGCTTCTGTCACCTTAGTTAAAAGCTATTCCACACAGGAAGGTTTTCAAGTCTTTTCTAATGGCCAAGAGGGCGGGGGCTGATCTTATTGCTTCTGGCAAAGCATTCCAAAGTTTTGGTGCTGCGCCCATCTCTAACCAATTTTAAATGATGGCTGTCCCAAAGTTGAATCGATAGTGTTGCAACCCAGAGCAGGAAACTGGAACCTCAGACAACAATCCACCACACTTGACTTCAGGAACACAATCCTTCTTTATTGATGAAAGATGAATACAAAATAGAAGAAATATGCAAAGGTAAAAAGTCACAGTAAAAATCAGCAACAAATGTCCATAAACAAGATCATGAAATCCACAACAAAACTGCTGAATCCTGGAACCAGTTAGCAATCCACTAACCGTACTTGGAACAAGTAGAAAACTTCCGAGGGTCAAGGCCACTTGAATCAGGAGGCCTGCAAAAGCTTGCACATGAATCTGGAACAATGCCTGGTCTGAAGCTGCCTTCAGGCCAGGCATACTTAAGGCCGAGAAATCTATTGCGAGACATGCCTGACGTTTTTGTTTGCATGTCTCTCAATCTGGTTGACCTACGTAAACGTTGTGCTTCTCCCCGGCTCGGCCAAATCTGCCCCCGCCTATCCTCATTAGGCAGACCAAGTGTCTGATTCTCTGGAGAACTAAGACTGGGAGGAAAAGGGAGTGAAACTTCCCTGCTCAGCTCGGAATGCATGTTCTCGTGAGAATTTTGACTTTCACTTTCCAAGGCTGTAGGATTTTTCACTACTCAAACCATCATAATCTAAATTGGCCTCAGAATTCACATTGACATCTACATTGGCATCAGGAAATACAATCAGAGAATCAGGTTCAGGTTCACACACAGGCTGAACCCCAACAGATAGGAGCATTTCACTACTTGATCTTGATAATCTACACAGTTTATAACTTGTTCCTATAATGTATAATGCACATTTTGGATTTTCCTTTTAGCTCTGAGCATATCAACATCATATTTTTTCTTCCGCTTGAGTCCATTTGCTCTAGGAGGCCAGAGCTTGCTGCTGTGTATTTCCCTGACTTGGCCTCAACAGTCTCTACTCTTGTTTTTCTTAGATGCACATTTGCACTGATCAAAAGGGTAGGAATCATGCCACTTTTCCTTGCCTACCCTCACTTGCTACCTGGTCTGCAGAGGTTGTCACCACTGGCCGGGAAATGGCAAGACCAGGCAAACTAAAAGAACAAAGAGGGTGGTTGGCTTAAAGTAGGGGCTCTCCAACTCTTAAAGCTGTGGATCTCTTTTTGGAGGAAAGGTTTCTTGTGGAGCCCCAAGAAATGTTTGGGCACAGGGGCCACATTGTATTTTAAAAATTGACAGATGGGAGAGGCCAGTGGCAGATGGATGGAGAAACTAATTGTGAACTAATTGGGGAAAAACATGAACAAAATCCTATGCACGTGTCATAGGAGGAGAGGAAAGAAAATAGAAGAAAAGAAGGGAGAGATGCTGGGATGAAAGAAAATGAGAAGGGAGGAGAAAGGAAGGAAATAAAGGGAGGAATGAATGAATGAATGAATGAATGAATGAAGGAAGGAAGGAAGGAAGGAAGGATAGATATGAGGGAAAGCAAGAGAGGGAGGGGGGAAGAAGGAAAGAAAGAGGTAGAAGGTATATGAAGGAAACAAAGGAAGGAGAGAAAGAGCAACACCGGGGAAATACACTAGTATTTAATAACTTTAAGATTTACAAGCCTCATTGCATGTTCATGGTCTCTCTCAGTCTCACAAGTCCTTGCAGTCCTTATATAAGATAGCAGTAAAGGCGACACCAAATAATCCATGAATAACCAAATTTGATAAAGTGAAACCCATGAAATTGGGGAACTGACTGTAATTAGATAGTACTGGTGTGTCCCCTTCCTTCCTATCACATAGTCATGTTGTGATGGTTGTTGTTCTTAACACGATTACACTGGAACTTGTGTCTGAAAGAATTTGATGGGTAGTTTGATCATTCACATATGAATGAAATATGTCTTATAGCATACAAGTTAAAAAGAAGAGAGAAATAAGACAGGAACAGATAAAAATAAAATAGATATCACAGTATTTGGAATAAAAAATAATTTTCCGAGACCCCTAAATAAATTACTCTCTAATTCACAAATAATACAGCACATATTTAAGCTGTCATAAAGAATGATTACTGAATTCAGGACCTAGAATTTATAATACAGAGTACACAGAGGTAGGAAGAGGAAGCAAAATATCTGTTCCATAAAAATACAGAAGTGATGATACTTAACTGCTTTTTCCCATAAATCATTTGCTATTAAATGCAAAATTATGGAGATTCATTGGGGAAACAATCTGTGGTGTTTGTAAGGGGAAAGGCTTTTTTTTTAAAGAGTCCTACTGTTTCATAAATTTTAGTATATAAAAAGGTTGGTATGATATTATGTTTTACCTGTTAAAAATATAGCACATACTAGGCATGCAAATGTTCACTTATTTAAAAAGGTTGGTCTCCCAGGAGATAAGAGGCTTTTCACATTTTTCAATTATTTTTATCTTTTTAAAAATATACAGCTTTGTGTGAGAAAAACTGTTTTGATGCAAATGAAAAGTGTTTTTTTAAAAAAACCCCAATAACAATGATCATATATAAATATATATTTATTTTCAGGGATTAGAAAATTTGCTAATATTCTTTATAACTATGTGTGTGTGTGTGTGTGTGTGTGTGTGTATGTGTGTGTGTATGTATATGTCTATATATATATCTTGCCAAGAAAATCACTGGGTTGTTTTATGATGTCTTATGATGCTATTTTTTTGAATTTTACTATGTTATAATTTAAACTATGTTGATCGGGCTTGTCCCCATGTAAGCAGCCCTGAGTCCCTTCTGGGAGGTGGTGGTGGAATACAAAAATAAAGTTGTTTTTGTTATTATGAGTCCACAGCAAACAAGATCACATGTTGGACACTTCCCAAGTATCTAGGACTGTATGATGTATCAGCAAATAATGTGTGCAGATCCAAGTAGGGTGGCCTTTTGCAGCTGACAGATGGTAATTTTTTCAGCGCTGATTGTGTTTAAGTGCAGGCCCAGGTCTTTAGGCACTGCACCCAGTGTGCTGATCATCACTGGGACCAGGCCCGTAGCCAGGATTTCATTTCGGGGGAGGGGGGGCCTGAAATTTTTTGGGGGGGGTTTCAGGGGGGCTGAGTTTCAGGGGGGCTGAGTCTGAGTGAAAGAGGGTCTACCCTAGCAAACCTTTTGTATCATTACCCCAATACCCCCATGCATATGGGATATATTGAGTATGGTGATCACATCATGATATGAATAAACATAACAGTTTAAATAATGCACCAGTAAGGCTTTTTCGTGAACCACCATAGGAATTTCGGGGGGGGGGGATGAAGCCCCTCAAGCCCCCCCCCCCTCGGCTACATGCCTGACTGGGGCCACCATTATTGGTTTATGCCAGAGTCTTTGCAGTTGTTGTTGTTGTTGTTCAGCTGACTGCCTACCAAGCATAAGGACAGGACATCTGAATGGAAGCTACAAATATTCATAAGAACATTAGTTTGGAAACTGGAGTTTGTTAAGTATGAATGAAGATATACATTCTTCATGGTTTGTTTTATTACGAAGGATGTGACATAGCTTCTCCCTGATCAATGTATCATTCTTCCATGATCACACTCTTGTTTTGACACCCGACAGATTTGTTGCCCAATGGGAAATACTCTGAAACAACAAAGCTAAAATATACTGAAAAGGAGGGATGTTCTATCTAGTCTGCAAAAGTACAAAAATCTTTCAGCAAGGAAGATAATCCACATGACTTCTGACATTACAAGAAAAATAAGAGTAATCCAGGGAAGAAGAACAGAAGTAGCTGTGGGAGCTGGATTGACATCTCAAGTGGGTTGAATGACATCAAAGAGTAAGACTCCATTCCCTCCAATCTCATCCTACTCCCTGAAATCTTCTTGACCTACCCAGACTTCCCATTTTCCATTTCCGCCCACTTTCTTTCAATTTCTGTGACTCACCCAGCATTTCTCATTTCCATTTTTCCATGCACAAAGGAGTATATAATTCCATAAGTGCATCCACACTGCAATTTGATGCTGCTGTAATTAGTATGGCTTCATCCCACACCATGATGGATTTAGTAAGGTACTTGGGATGCTTTGCTAGATAACTCTAATTTGCTTCCCTATATTATAGCAAATAACTAACTGAATTATAAATTCCAAGAGTTGATGATGGTTGTATTGCCACAGAGGTAGTCTCTTCATGTGACCCTCACTATCTGATTGGAATTTCTTCTACACAGTTGCAAAATTTGGCTGTAAAACTCCACCTCAGAGGCAGGCAACTGGCTACACAGCCCAGCTGTTCCAGTGCCAATTTGGCATGGTTGGGCATGGGCTGGCATTTCTACCAGGAATAGGGGGGGGGGGGTGGAACAGGAAGACATTACCATCCTACCTCCCCAAACTGCCTGAGTCCATGGAGCACATGATGGCAGTGGAGATGTCATGTGGGATTGAGCATGGCAATCCCAGATGGCAGTCTCAAATGCCAGAGTGCCAGAAAAGGTTCTGATCTTTCTGGAGGATCCAGCTCTTTGGTGGTGTTTTTTCAATCCCGGGATAAACCTGGATTAAAAGGCTTACCTCAGGTTAAAACGCATTAGCTTGGGTGCATTGCTCGGACGTCCCAGTCTAATGCAATTGCTATACTGGATTATGTGACAGTGTAGATGCAGCCTTTGTCAACTATTAATTTGTAGGACCAATTTCCATTTAATGTTCTAAACATTTATTCCAGAGTTATTTCCTAATGAACAGTAGTTGGAAGAAAATAGTGGCTGAGATGCTGTTATCAGGAGATGCAGCTGTTTATGACTTTAGATTTCTGAAAACTCAGACTGCTTCTTTGTTACTCCACCCACTCAAAAAAAGGAAGGAGGGTAAGGGGGAGGATGGGAAAGAATGAGCAAACATTACAAAAAACAAAGAAAAGTCTCTGACACAAAAGTTGTGCTCCATGACAAAATAATGTGCTTCATCTCTTTAACACTATCAAGAACATGTCACACCTTTTTGTCTCTCCTTAGAGACAGAAAGGTAATACCATTAGCACTCCACAATGTTTCTAAGTGCAAGGTGAGATTCTGTGAGTTCCATCACCCAATCTTTTTCACTTGTCAGAAGAATAGCAGTTTAAAAAGAGTTCAGTTACACTCAAGCTTTTAATGAAAATTGCCACAAACTTTTTTAAAAAAGAGGGGGGACAACATTTAATTCTGAGGTGATTTTAGATTCTTGATGGCATGAACCTATGTTATGTTTAGCCAAAAAAGCAAAGCAAAGCATAAATGGAAACTCAATTATTGTATCCATCTGGGCTACAAACTCTACTTGAAACTCAAAAGTAAGGGTGGCAGTGTTCATCAAATTACATTTTTTTCAGGCAGCAATGGTAAATTTTATCATTTTTTTAAAAAAAGAGAGAGAATGTAATTAAAATTGTAGAATTTTCAAATACTGTGCACAGTTTGAAACATTTTTGTGCAAGAATATATTTTTTATTTATCATATTGGAAGTGAACTGAGGGTACAGTTGTAATGTATTCCAATCCAATAAACCTTTATTGGCATATACATACCAAAAAGGTATAAAATACAGTACAAAATACAGAAAAGGAAAATTCACATTTGCTACACATTCAGTTTACCGACTTCATTCAGGAATCTTGCCACTGAAAGGCAGCAGTTAAAATCTTGACAATTTAAAAGCATAATTACATTGTCTGGGTCACTGTTGCAATCCAGAGCAGGGAACGAGGCCCTAAGATAACTATCCACCACACTTGGCTGTGAAAAACAATCCTTTTTTATTGAAGAAAAATGGTTACAAAATAAAGGAAAAATGCAAGTCAAAAGCCACAGCAAAATCAACAAACATGAATTTAAATGGACAAAGCAAAACCAAAAGCCTCACTGGGAAATACTGGAACCTGTTAGCAATCCACTAACCGTACTTGATATCCTAGAAATCCTCCCAAACTATGGCCAGGGAACCGGGAGAACTGCCAAGGTCTTCATCAATTCTGAAACGATGCCTGAACTGAGACAGTCAGCCCGGCGTAAGGCAATTAAAACTCAAGAATTGGTTCCGTGAACCGCCCTTCTTTTTTGAAGCCAATGTTTTTAATTCTTGAATTTGGGAGGATCGACGCAAACTGAGTGATTTACTTCTGTCTTCCCAAATTTGGCCCCTTCTGTTGTCATTACAGTTAACAGGTGCAGAAGGGAGGGAAAGTTCAAGTTCTCATGAACACTGGTACTTTCATTTTCCAAATCTACAGAAGTTCCTTCCTCACTAATTTCAGGAACATTGGCATTTTCCAAACCTACAGCAGTTTCTTCCTCACTAATTTCAGGAGCATTGGCATCAAAAGGTACATTTCCATTAGCATCAGTAAATAATATACTTTCATTAGCATCAGGAGGAACAAACAGAGAATCAGGTTCAAGTTCAAACTCAGGCTGAACCCCAACAGTCACTGTGGCTTTTCAAAGAATCTATAACGTGTGGTAGTAAGCTAGATCTTGGTTCCTGGTAAAGTGGGCAGTGCAGGAGAATATGTGGGATGGAATCCAGCTGTCCTGTGCTACAGGGATAAAGCCTCTTATTGCTTGATAGACCATTGAATCTTTCTCTATGGAGCGGAGATGGCATAATATTAAATCTAGCCAGTATGTAGGCTCTCCTGTAAGAGGGATTAGTGAGTGCTGCAATATAGAAGGCTGGGTTTCCCTGTATGAATGGAATTGCTATGTTCATAGGTGAACAGGATTTATTGGCCAAGCTCAACAACTGGTTATAGTCCTTTTCCAGCAGCCTCTTTTTAATAAGGGTAGAGATCTCGGTGAAAGTTAGCAAGTTCAAAAAGTCGCTATCTGTACTGTATTTTATACCTTTTTGCTATGTGTATGCCAATAAAAGCTTATTGGATTGGATTGGTAGTCAAAGGCAACAGCTCCATCAGAACCCCTGAGAAAAAAGTTGTAATGTATTGAAAAACACAAAGTTTAAAAACTTGGCATTATATTTAATGTCCCTTGACCAGTAGTTGGCCACTTGTAGTGCCTCTGGTGCTGCTATAAGAAGGTCCTTCACTGTGCATGTGGCAGGTCTCAGACTGCACTGTAATAGGTGCTCTGTGGTGTACTGTTCTCCTCACTTGCATGTTGTGGACTCCACGTTATGGCCCAATTTCTTAAAATTGGCTCTGCATCTCTTGGTGCCAGAGCACAGTCTGTTCAGTGCCTTCCAAGTCGCCCAGTCTTCTGTGTGCCCAGGAGGGGATTTCTCATTCAGTATTAGCCAGTGCCACTGATTGAGGTGTTGGGTTTTGGCCTGCCACTTTTGCACTCGCTTTCTGAGGTGTTCCTGCGAGTATCTCTGTAAATCTTAGAAAACTTTTTCTTGATTTAAGCCATTGGCGTGCTGGCCGATATCCGAACTGAGGATGGACTGAAGATGTCACTGCCTTGCTCCTTTCATTATTGGCTGCTACTTCCCAGCGGATGTCAGGTGGTGCAATATTGGCTAAACAGTACAATTTCTCCAGAGGCGTAGGGCATAGACATACTGTGATAACGCATCAGTACTCATTAAGAGCATGGTGAGATATGTTCCACACTGGGCATGCATACTCAGAAGCAGAGTAGTAAAACACAAGGGCAGATGTTTTCACTGTATCTGGTTATGATTCCCAGGTTGTGCCAGTCAGCTTTCATATGATATTTTTTCTAGCACCCACTTTTTGCTTGATATTTAAGCAGCGCTTCTTGTAGGTTGGAGCACAGTTGAGGGTAACTCCCAGGTATTTGGGTGTGCTGCAGTGCTCTAGTGGGATTCCTTCCCAGGTCGTCCTCAGAGTTTGAGATACTTGTCTGTTCTTAAAATGAAAAGCACACATCTGTATTTTAGATAGATTAGGAATCAGCTGGTTTTCCATGTGATAGGCAGTAAGAGCACTGAAAGCTTCAGAGATGCCTGTGGGAGATGCCTGTGGGAGATTTTTTTTAGAAAAAGAAAATTTTGTAGACAAAACCACATAAAACTGCAAATGTTCTTTCCCTGTGTAATACTGTAACAGTAGTCTCTTGGTTGATATGGACGTTATGGAAATGCACAGTTCTAATTCCTGCAGAGAAAAGTCCACTTAAGAAAATGTAAATGTCCAATGGAAAACTAGCCATTTTTGTAGCACAGAAAACTACATGCATTTTGAATGCAGAATAAGTCCTCAATTGAAAATTCTTACCTATCTACTATTCTACTTACTGGGGTTCTCTGACATTCCACAAATGTACTTTAACCATTATAGAATATAGTTTCTATCACTACAGGTCTGCATGCTTGTTTAAAGGACAGCAGCCGCTATGAATAAGAGGAGTCAGGAGTTACATTTCATATGCATGCCAGATAATCAGAGAAGTGCAGATTGAGAGAAGCCCATTGAACCTCAATCTGAAAACAGTTTCCTTGCTCATCCCTATTCATGTAACATCTAAATCAGGCTTTAGTGTTCATTGAAGTTACTATCCCTTTTCTTTTATACGGGTCTATTAAGTTGCACATGTCCTCTGCAACATCATGTTGCATTTGCACAAGACATCTCCCAATTCACCCAAATGAACAAATTCATAGTCACACTTTAGCATGTGAATCAGCAAAGCTTTGATGAATGAGATCACAGACCAGATCGGTAAGTAGGAAAAAGGTTGAAGGATGTAAGCTTGCTATGTATAATTTATTACAAGCGGCACCAAATACTAATGATGAGAGAAAACAAATTATTGGCCTCTCCTGCAGTGACCATGAGAACATGATAAATATTGCATTACTTTCTAGTCGTCAGACATTTGACTAGCTCATCTGTCCTATTTATGCCAGCTAAAATGAATTCAGCCTATCAGTGGCAAATGCATTTTTAATGCTTGTCTTTACTTTCTGTGACACAGTCTGCACAAAAAAGTCTGTCTTCCACAGGGATTTTATTGCTCATTTTATTACTGGCTCTAAACTACTGGTGCTCGGATAGGTTTTTCCTATGGAAAACAGGCTCTCTCCCTCAGGGACACATGTGGGTGCATATACCCTAACATCACTTTCTTGATAATCTTTTTTTTTTCTTAGTAAAACATTACCTCTTGTCTTTACAAGCTTTGAAAACCGGAGTATTTCATTATAGTGGAGAGAGTAACAGCAAACGACCATTCCACATATCAAACATTTCAGAGCTTTCTATGGGGACATTCTCCTTTTAATAAGGCAAGAGAATCCAACATGACCATTGTTAATAATATTAAAGTTGAAATGGCCTTTAAAAAGAGGAAATACAGTCTTGTAGCTGCAAAGAATCTGAATAATCTTCCCATAGTTAAATGTATCAAGGTTATCTCAGCCTTGTTACCTATCAGAATTTGTTGTCATACTAAACTGTGCTCATGAATTTTTTAAAAATGCATAAAAGGTGTAACACAAAGCTGCACAAATGAGCTATAGACCTGTTGACATCTTGGAATATTTAAGTATCTTTGTCCTGGTTGCTATGATTTTCTCAAACAAGATTCATAGAGATAGCCTATCTGAAAAATATTACAGTAAAGCCAACAAAATGGGAAAAGACATAAAGCCAGTTGCTAGCCTGAACATGAGTACACTGGATCAATTCTTGAATGGCAAACCAATATTTATGTAAAACCCATTGAATGAATGGGCCTATTGTTGAGGTTGTTTTATTTAAACTAATTCATTTTTTTAATTAAAAGATGGAAAACAAATTTAATTCACTTGCACATTGGATCAGCCTCCTTATGCTTCCTGTCATCTGATTTAGAGACAAAAGTCAGAATCTTGCATCAGAGTTATGGATACATAAACTGATGTTATGTATTGATGGTTCCTATATAGAGACTTGTAGTTTAGGGGCTGTGAAAATTCCTAAATCCTCACTTGGCAGGTAGCAGCCACTGCAGTCAGTGAGTATGCCGTCGCGCCTGGGGGATATAGCTCTTAGTGAAAGAGGCATGGACGTGACATCTTTCCCCCAGGGGATTGATTCTTGCCCTCCCTTAGGAAACTGGAACTCCCAAGGACCAAAACACTGTAGATAACTCAAAATTGTTCTTGTTCACAAAGAGTTATCCCTTTAAGGCAATAAGCTGAAGTTTCAAAGGGGGTAAAGAAAATATACATTACAGTCTCTGGTTGTCTTGGGTCCAAGGAGATTTCGCAGCTGAGAAGCTTTTCCTGTTCCCTCTTTTCTCAATGGCTGTGAAGGTCGGAACAAACACAACCCCCAGTCCAATGGCCTATGTTGAAGGCACAGGGTCTTCCTTTTGATGCCAAAGGACCGGTTTGAAGGCGCTTGGGTCTCCTCAACGTTGTCCAGGGTGATCTGGATATGAAGCATGAGTCCCAAGGGTAAAAACCTTAGAATTGGTGCTGAGAGGTAACTTAATCAGGGGCTTTTAGAGCCAAGTCTCTTATGTCCATCTGGTAGAAAATCTGATGGTGGAATGAAAGAGGGAAGCACTCCCCTCCTCCAGGAAGAGGTGGAGCCAAACAATTGAGCTGGGAAAGCAATTCAACTGGTGCAAACAACATTGGTTGACAACTATAAATTACCAATCAATCCAACTATACATAGGCAGGGTAAAAAGGCAGGATTAAGCATGATACAACAGTTTAAATCTTGCAACTAACAGTTCTACATATAGGTGCCGCCACTCGCACCGTCACAGTGAGGATCTGTTCTTCCCTTGTTAGCTGGGAAGCAGCAAATGAATGCTCTCATTCATCTTCTCATGTGAATGATGTCTGGCACATATGGTCCTGCTTCTAGCTGTTGCACCAGATAGCAATCATGGAAGGAGGTGGAAACAGCTGCTTCCTGAACAATAGGTCCCAATAGGATTCTGGC
Source organism: Anolis sagrei (assembly GCF_037176765.1). Taxonomy (NCBI): domain Eukaryota; kingdom Metazoa; phylum Chordata; class Lepidosauria; order Squamata; family Anolidae; genus Anolis; species Anolis sagrei. The sequence goes on from NC_090024.1 coordinate 230,609,101, forward strand.
CAAACTTTTGATGAATATATTATTTTCTCCCTATCATCTGCTATAGAGGCAGTGCAAACTGGAAGGTAGGTAAAGTTTTTCCCCTGACATGAAGTCCAGTTGTGTCCGACTCTGGGGTGTAGTGCTCATCTCCATTTCTAAGCTGAAAAGCTGGCGTTGTCGGTAGACACCTTCAATCTACTCACATTTGCATGTTTTTGAACTGCTAGGTTGGCAGAAGCTGGAGCTGACAACGGAAGCTCACACCACTCCCCGGATTTGAACCTATGACCTTTTGGTCAACAAGCTCAGCAGCTCAGTGCTTTAACCCACTGAGCCACTGGGGGCTCAAACTGGAAGAGACATTATTAAATATCAGAAAAGCTATGGAGAGAAATTTTGTATTTTGTTCTTGTGTTGCATTGCTTATGTTGTATAATGAGCGTGTTAATCAGAGACTCATCTGGGTCATAATGAATGGGGAGAAAATCTGATGTCCAATACTGATGCTATGAGGGTGCAGTTCTGATCAGTGTTTGGATGGGGGACCACTAAGAGCTGCACAAATTCTGTTTTACATTTCCTTAAATAAAACCAGAATCTCACATTGCACACTGTTTGTGACAGGGAAGCATTTCATGGTACGGTACACACAAGAGAAATAAAATGAAAATGCAATTACTCTATACTCACCTGAATATAACAGATGTTGAGGCTCCTCTATACTTTGCAAGATGACAATGACTGCTAATGAATCATTGACGTATTGTGCCAAGTGCACAAAAGGCTTTGCGGCTCTTATCCTCCCAAGAACTCAGCTTCACAGGTGGAGATCTGTAGCTGAACAACAGCCCAAGGGCTCAAGAGCAATTTGCCCAAGGCCAACTACCAAGCCTATTCTTGAGAAGAAACATGCTGTCCTCTCTCTCAGATACTTTGCATATCATATCCTACTCCTGACTACAAAATGCAGAAGGGCTTATTGTAATAATACAAAAAGAGACTATAAAGCCACCATTCATTGCAACAGGCCTCTTTTTGCTCCATTTTGCCTGGCTTTTAAGTGTATACAATAATATCACTTGTAGCTTATTAAAATAATAGACTATACAGTTGGAAGAGACTACAAGGGCCATCTAGTCCAACCCCCTGCAATGCAGGAAAAGCACAATCAAAGCACACCTGACAGAAAGCCATCCAGCCTCTGTTTGAAAGCCTCCAAAGAAGGAGATTCCATCGCACTCCAAGGCAGATAGTTTCCCTGTTGAACAGCTCTTTCATTCAGGAAGTTCTTCCTAATGTGAAAATGGAATTTTCTGTCCTGTAATTTGAACCCATTACTCTAAGTCCTAGTTTCCAGGGCAGCAAAAAATAAGCTACCTCTTCTTCAGTGTGACATTCTTTCAGATACTTAAACATAGCTATCATGTCTCCTCTCAACCTTCTCTTCTGCAAGGTAAACATATCCAGCTCTTTAAGGGGCTCCCCAAAGGGCATGGTTTCCAGACTTTTGAGTTGCCCTCCTCTGGGCACATTCCAGCTTGTCTCTTTCTTGAATTGTGTTGTCCAGAACTGGGCACAGAATTTGAGGTGAGGTCTGACCAAAGCAGAATAGAGAGGCACCATTACTTTTCTTGATCTAGACATTATACTTTTGATGCTCATTAGCTGCGGCATCATATTGTTGACTCATGTTCAACTTGTTGTCCACAAAGAGTCCAAGATCTTTTTCACATGGACTGTTGTTGAGCCAGGCATCACCCATCCTGTATCTGTGCATTTCATTTTTTATGCCTAAGAGTAGTATCTTACAGTTCATGTTGAAATTCATCTTTTTAGTTTTAGCTCAGATATCTAATCTAAAAGATTAAAAGGGAAAGATCAAATTCTGGAATTCATTTTAGAAATGTTTCATGTTGAACCAAAAAGTCACTAGCAAAATACTCAGGATACAAGGAATCCACACAGCAGAGATTGTTAACATTTGTATTAGAAGAGGTCCATGGAGTGTGTTCTTTTAAATTCCAACCCAGTATTTTGAAAATTCTGTTCAAATGGATTTTAGGGAGGTTCTTCAGCATCAAACAGATTCTCAGAAGGTCTATGAACCCCCCCCCCCAAAAAAACCCCCTAAATAATTGTAATAATTATTGTTTCTGAAGTATTGTTAGGGAAAAATTTGTTACTATGATGAGAGTGATTAAATTTTGTTGGGAAAACTTCAGGGGCTGTTTTTTTCCTCATTTTTACAGCTATTGGGGTGAAGCTTGCTAGAATAGTAGAACACATTTAATAATAATAATAATAATAATAATAATAATAATAATAATCTTTATTTATACCCCACCACCATCTCCCCGATGGGGACTCAGAGCAGCTTACATGGGGCCAAGCCCGAACAACAATTACAATAAAGAATATCAAAACACAACCGAAAACGCGAACAATAGACAATAACATCATAATTACATAAAACATATGGATACATAACAATATAAACAGTCAGAATGACAATGGGCAGCCTACATGTAATGATTAAAAGACAAACTGATTAAAACTAATTAAAAACTCAGAGGAGATAATAGAGAGAAGCAGATAATTTGCAGAGGAGGGCTCATTTTGGTGGGGGTTGTGGAATCAAACTTTCCCACAAGGGAGGGGACATCTACTCCAATGACAAAACTTTAAGCCTAAACAGTCATGTGAAATTGTGTACCTACTCATCAAAGGCACAACAGAAGAGCCAGGTTTTAAGGTTCTTTTAAAAATTTTCTAGAAAAGGGGCTTTTCTAATTTCTCCAGTCGGCGAGTTCCAGAGTCGGGGAGCCACAGCAAAGAAAGCTCTCTCCCTTGTACTTACCAGGCAAGCTTGTGACACTGGCAGTGGTGAGAGCAGGGCCTCGCCAGAGGATCGGAGGGCCCAAGATGGTTCATGGAGGGAGACACGGTCATGAAGGTAGGCAGCTCCCAAACCATTTAGGGCTTTGTAGGTAATAACCTGCACCTTGAATTGGGACCAGAAAATAAACGGCAGTTTACCACTGCTAGCTAACCAAATTTCAGAATATTTCACTTAGCCTGTGGATTTTTGGGAGATTTTCAATTTTTTTATAAGCAATCTAAATACATAAATCCAACCCAATAAGACACTAATAAATATAAAACATCTTAAAATGAGAAATTTAAAATCAAATACAATATACATTCACATTCATGTGGCATCATGTTGAATATATTGCACTCTGCTCCAGTCAACAACATTATGAGGTTTCTGGTCCTCTAGATTAATTTTCTTCACTGAAGGCCTGCCTAAACAGGGAAGTGTTTAATTGGTTCTTACAATAAGGAAAGGAAGGGAGCTGTTTTAATTTATTTGGGGAGGGTATTCCACAGGCTCGTGGTGGCCAATGAGAAGGCCCTCTCCCTCATCGTCATCAGCCACATCTGAGACAATGGTGGAAGCAAGAGCAGGGTCTCCCCTGAAGATCTTTAGAAGCGGGTAGGTTGGTATGAGGAGACATAGTCAGATAAGCAATTTGGACCTGAACTGTTTAGGGCTTTAAAGGTCAAAGGCAGCATCTTGAATCAGACTCAGAAACAAATTGATAGCCAGTGAAGGTGTTGTAGCAGAGGGGTTGTGTGCTTCCTGGGTCCAGCACCTGTGAGTAGCCTTGCTGCAGCTTTTTGGACTAATTGAAGTTTCTGGGGACTCTTCCGGGGCAACCCCACATAGAGCCCATTACAGTTGTCTGAATTACACCATTGACCATCAGGGTGTAATTCTTATTTTGAAAATAGTTGTTCTACTCTAGAAACTGTTTTGTGATGCAAACTATGTTAAAATAGGTTGAGAGTCAATGATCTGATAGTTATTGAAAAACTATAGCACAATGTCCCTCTCGCAAAGACAAAGTTTTTGCAGTTTAATAAACTTTCCCATGGTTTTATGATAGAACAAATTAGGAAAGGACATTTATCACTCAGGAACAAAAATCATAGTGTATAATATTAACCACCAATTTATTGGAACTCTATCTATGAAAGGGCAAATATCTCTCTCCCTTATTCTTACTGGAGTTTTCTGATGTTGATGTATTCTGAGAAATGTACTGTATATACTCGAGTGTAAGCTAACCTGAATATAAGTCAAGGCAACTAATTTTACCACAAAAACCGTATTGACTTTAGTATAAGCTGAGGGTGGGAAATGCAGCAGCTACTGATAAGTTTAAAAATAAAAATAGATACAAATAAAATAAAATTAATTGAGGCATCAGTTGATTAATGTTTTTGAATATGTACATATAACTGTAATTTAAGATAAGACTGACCAACACTGATTAAACCATTATTCTAACGTTCTTCAATGTAAACATGCTTATGTATCCTTCCAATAATAATAAATAATAAAATAGCACCGTAAGTACGATTCATACAAAACTGATCTGATTTATGATGCTTTACCGAGATGGTACCGAGACGGTCTTGGTCGCCTTAGTCGATGATCTGCGCCGGGAGCTAGACAGGGGGAGTGTGTCCCTGTTGGTGCTCCTGGACCTCTCAGCGGCCTTCGATACCGTCGACCACGGTATTCTTCTGGGGCGCCTTGCAGAGATGGGTCTCGGGGGCACTGCTTTGCAGTGGCTCCGGTCATTTCTGGAGGGCCGTACCCAGAAGGTGTTATTGGGGGACTCCTGTTCAACACCACAGCCTTTGACCTGTGGGGTTCCTCAGGGCTCCATCCTGTCCCCCATGCTGTTTAACATCTACATGAAGCCGCTGGGTGAGATCATCCGGAGTTTCGGGGTGCGGTGTCATCTGTACGCAGATGATGTCCAACTCTGTCACTCCTTCCCACCTGCTACTAAGGAGGCCGTCGAAGTCCTGAACCGGTGCCTGGCCGCTGTAATGGTCTGGATGAGGGCGAACAAACTGAAATTAAATCCAGACAAGACAGAGGTACTCCTGGTCAGTCGCAAGGCCGAACAGGGTATAGGGTTACAGCCTGTGCTGGACGGGGTCGCACTCCCCTTGAAGGCTCAGGTTCGCAGCTTGGGTGTGACCCTGGACTCGTCGCTGAGCCTGGATCCCCAGGTTTCAGCGGTGACCAGGGGAGCATTTGCACAGCTCAGGCTCGTGCGCCAGCTGCGCCCGTATCTTGGGAAGTCTGACTTGGCCACGGTGGTACACGCTTTGGTCACATCCCGCCTCGACTACTGCAACGCTCTCTACGTGGGGCTGCCCTTGAAAACGGCCCGGAAGCTCCAGCTAGTCCAGCGCGCGGCAGCCATGTTGTTAACAGGAGCAGGGCGTAGGGAGCACACAACGCCCCTGCTGTCCCAGCTCCACTGGCTGCCGATTTGCTACCGGGCCCAATTTAAGGTGCTGGTACTATCCTACAAAGCCCTAAACGGTTCCGGCCCAAAATACCTTGCAGACCGCATCTTGGCCTACGAGCCCACGAGGACCTTGAGATCATCCGGGGAGGCCCTTCTCTCGATCCCGTCTGCCTCACAGGCACGCCTGGCGGGGACGAGAGAGCGGGCCTTCTCGGTGGTGGCCCCCCGGCTGTGGAACGCCCTCCCTGCTGAAGTTAGACAGGCGCCCTCCCTTATGGCCTTTTGTAAGAGCCTGAAAACATGGCTCTTCGAGTTGGCCTTTAACTGAGTGCTATATCTTGGCAATGATGACCGGAATGGACCACGACTATGAGACTGACTATGACCCATGATATGACGAAGCGGATTTTTAGTATAAGTATATGTCAAGTAGTAGTAGCATGTTATGTATTGTTCTGATTACTGTAAATTGTCTTTTCTATGTTGTTGTTCACCGCCACGAGTCGCCCCCTGGGCTGAGAGTGGTGGTAAATAAGTGCAAGTAATAAATAAATAAATAAAATTACCATTTTTTGCACATGCCTAGTAAATACAAATGGATATTGCTCTCCTTGTCACTACTTTTATAAAGGTACAACCTGGACCAACGTTATCATCCACCTGTCATTTCAAAAATGGAAGTGGCTTGGGCCAAAAATGCATTTAGTTAGTGACATTGGAAAACAGACTACTTGAAATATACGCCTTTGGTCTGCTTCCACATAGCTTTCCTGTATTCTCAGTAGTAGCCAAATTCAAATGCCTTCATTGCCTAAGACTGTTAAGGAAATTTCTGCTAATTGTGTCAACTAACATCATTCAAAAGAGGTAGTTCTTTGGATGAGACAGGACAACATGGAGGGAAAGAGAGACGAGTTTCTTTCAACACTGGATATTAACAGTGTTCTTCATATTTTAATGCTTCATATTTAAATGATTCCTACAAATATCCTGCGTTCTTCTTCCAGATGCTCTTAAGAAGTCTTTTGTTCTGAATGATTAGTGCAACTAACTTGCTTCAGTTACTCACAAAACTGTAAATCATTCAAGACCATTCAGGAATCTGACAAAGTTCATTTTTCACTGTCCAAAAAGTCTTTAGGGATCTATCATCTGAGTTAAATGTATAAGTCCATAAATTAATTTATCATGACAAAAATCATTCAAGATGGACAGTTTGAAGGATTTTAAAGTGACCTTCTTCTTGGGAAAACTAAACACTTCTTCAGAGTCTTGGAATCATCATCATCATTTTATTTATTACCCATCTCTTCTGATGGCTCAAGGTGGGGTACAACAGATTAAAAAAACAAATGAACATAAAAATACAAATTACATAGATAAACACACAGAAAGACATATGAAAATTTATACAAAACAGATACAGATATATAGTGGCAATAGAAGGTATATTAAAATTCAAGATGGAGAGTTGATTGGGTGGGTAGACCTGCCAGAAGAGATGGGTTTTCTATTGCATTTTAAATTTTTAACACCTCATTTAGTTGTCAGATCTCTTCTGGCAAGTCGTTCCACAGTCTTGGGGCAGCTATCAGCTGATGAAAAGGTCCTTTAGGTGACAGTTGCCAGTCAGGTGCTGGTAGCAACCCACCAGAGCACCTCAGTGTCCTAAAAGGCAGATTGTGCAGGAGAAAGTGTTCCTGTAGGTAATCTGGACCCAAACCATGTAGAGCTTTAGAAGTCAAAACCAACACTTTGTACTTTGATGAGAAATCAATATTTCTGACTCTAAAGGCAGGGTGAAAAAAATGGAAGTTTTCTTTTTCTAACATTATTCTTTCACTCCACGGTTTCTCCCTCTCTTTTCCAGTTGTCAATCATTCTTGTTGCCATAATCTTGGTTTTTTTGACGTTTAGCTGCAACCCGGCTTTTGCGCTTTCTTCTTTCACCTTGGTTAGAAGGCTCCTCAGCTCCTCCTCGCTTTCAGCCATCAGAGTGGTGTCATCTGCATATCTGAGGTTGTTAATGTTTCTTCCAGCAATTTTCACCCCAGCTTTGCATTCATCCAGCCCCGCACATCGCATGATGTGTTCTGCATACAAGTTAAAAAGGTTGGGTGAGAGGATGCAGCCTTGCCGTACGCCTTTCCCAATCTTGAACCAGTCTGTTGTTCCGTGGTCAGTTCTGACTGTTGCTACTTGGTCCTTGTACAGATTCCTCAGGAGAGAGACAAGGTGGCTTGGAACTGGAAAAGAGAGGGAGAAACCGTGGAGGCCGTGACAGACTTTGTATTTCTAGGTGCAAAGATTACTGCAGATGCAGACTGTAGCCAGGAAATCAGAAGACGCTTATTTCTTGGGAGGAGAGCAATGTCCAGTCTCGATAAAATAGTCAAGAGTAGAGACATCAGACTGGCAACAAAGATCCGCCTAGTCAAAGCCATGGTATTCCCTGTAGTCACCTACGGATGTGAGAGCTGGACCTTAGGGAAGGCTGAGCGAAGGAAGATCGATGCTTTTGAGCTGTGGTGTTGGAGGAAAGTGCTGAGAGTGCCTTGGACTGCGAGAAGATCCAACCAGTCCATCCTCCAGGAAATAAAGCCCGACTGCTCACTGGAGGGAAAGATACTAGAGACAAAGTTGAAGTACTTTGGCCACATCATGAGGAGACAGGAAAGCCTAGAGAAGACAATTATGCTGGGGAAAGTGGAAGGCAAAAGGAAGAGGGGCCGACCAAGGGCAAGATGGATGGATGGCATCCTTGAAGTGACTGGACTGACCTTGAAGGAGCTGGGGGTGGTAACGGCCGACAGGGAGCTCTGGCGTAGGCTGGTCCATGAGGTCACGAAGAGTCGGAGACGACTGAACGAATGAACAACAACAACATTCTTTCACTGGTCGCATTTATTGCACTATGGTCCCAGCCATAGAGTGAGTTTGTAACATTTGGGGTTCAAAATACCATTACTATTTAAAAATTGTAATAGCGACTGATCACTTTGGCTTGAAACATCTCCCTAACAACTAGTTAGAATTTGTTGTTCATTCGTTCAGTCGTCTCTGACTCTTCGTGACCTCATGGACCAGCCCATGCCAGAGCTCCCTGTCGGCCGTTACCACCCCCAGCTCCCTCAAGGTCAGTCCGGTCACTTCAAGGATGCCATCCATCCATCTTGCCCTTGGTCGGCCCCTCTTCCTTTTGCCTTCCACTTTCCCCAGCATAATTGTCTTCTCTAGGCTTTGCTGTCTCCTCATGATGTGGCCAAAGTACTTCAACTTTGTCTCTAGTATCTTTCCCTCCAGTGAGCAGTCGGGCTTTATTTCCTGGAGGATGGACTGGTTGGATCTTCTCGCAGTCCAAGGCACTCTCAGAACTTTCCTCCAACACCACAGCTCAAAAGCATCGATCTTCCTTCGCTCAGCCTTCCCTAAGGTCCAGCTCTCACATCCGTAGGTTACTACAGGGAATACCATGGCTTTGACTAGGCGGATCTTTGTTGCCAGTCTGATGTCTCTACTCTTTACTATTTTATCAAGATTGGACATTGCTCTCCTCCCAAGAAGTAAGCGTCTTCTGATTTCCTGGCTACAGTCTGCATCTGCAGTAATCTTTGCACCTAGAAATACAAAGTCTGTCACGGCCTCCACGGTTTCTCCCTCTATTTTCCAGTTGTCAATCATTCTTGTTGCCATAATCTTGGTTTTTTTGACGTTTAGCTGCAACCCGGCTTTTGCGCTTTCTTCTTTCGCCTTGATTAGAAGGCTCCTCAGCTCCTCCTCGCTTTCGGCCATCAGAGTGGTGTCATCTGCATATCTGAGGTTGTTAATGTTTCTTCCAGCAATTTTCACCCCAGCTTTGCATTCATCCAGCCCCGCACATCGCATGATGTGTTCTGCATACAAGTTAAAAAGGTTGGGTGAGAGGATGCAGCCTTGCCGTACGCCTTTCCCAATCTTGAACCAGTCTGTTGTTCCGTGGTCAGTTCTTACTGTTGCTACTTGGTCCTTGTACAGATTCCTCAGGAGAGAGACAAGGTGGCTTGGGATGCCCATCCCACTAATCCCATACACTAGTTAGTATAGTTAGTTAGTTAGTTAGTTAGTTAGTATAGGTCTAAATATTTCTAAATTATTCACAGACTTGACTGTGGACCTGGAGAACTGCACACATACCAGACTTTAATGCCTTCTATTCTCTATTCAAGTACAGTTGAACATACTCATACTCAGAAATTTTAGTAAAAAAAAATGGTTCGAATTATCCAAGGGTCAATGTAAGTACTGTGCTTTAACTTTTATCAAAAAAATAAACCATCTCAAAGTAGAGTAAAGAAAGACCTTAATCCATCTTGGGGAAAACTAAAAGGAGCCTTGATCCTGTCTACTCTCCCAAGTATTGCACCACTTCTGGCCTTTTGAAAAAAACTGGATGGGAAAATGGCAGTAGCAGCTTCCCCCTGTGGCAGGCCAGAAACTTTCCTCTGCCTGAGAAATGACCTTCAACTTATCCACGGGTCATATCAAAATCCATATTTTGGTCCCTAAGGCCTACTTTTGACTTATACATAGAGTTCACTTATACATGAGAATATAATGTGCCAAACTTTGAATTTAATCATTTTATTATTGGTTTATGGCTCTTCTTATATAAAAATGTTGAAAGTCTACACTGTCCTCAATTTTCTCAGTCTTGGTGAGAAAAGATGACTTGAAATTTTGGGACTCCCAGGTTAGGATTTGTTTGTTTGCTTTAAATAAACTGCTGTGAGTTTTTGCTTGTTTGTTTTTTTCTTTGTTTGAAGGTGGGATTCTTTGAAAAAAGATCTGTATGGAAAATCATTTTTGTGTGAAATAACTGTTTTGCACAAAAGCAGTTCTGCATACAATTTTTCAGAAAGACTCAAAATATAAAATACCATCAAAATGTGGAAAAACAATGGAACTGGCATTCTCTTAGTGAATTACATAGATAATGACTTAATCTGTGTAGCCCGTTTTTATGGATCATTATAGGACATGGAATATTCTGTTGATCTCATGGAACAATCAAATTCCCTTCTCAACTTCCTACATGCAGCACAAATGCCATCCTTTGGGACTTCCAAGGGACCACTGGAAGGTTGTGGGGAGTGCCTCATTGCTGTGCACCATCATTCTGAGATGAAGGAGAAGGAAAATGAGCCCCAGCTGAATAAGAGGTGGATAGCAGGCATTTTTTGACAGCAGCAGAGCCTGCTTCAACCCAGAAAATACGCAGAATTTGGGAAAATGCAACTGAATTGTTTCATCCTTTCTATGTGTTCATAGCTCAAACACTGAAAACACAGATATCAGAAATACTCTCCTCTACTTTATATAAATCTAAATATATTTAATGAGGTCAGTTGTGCTAATTTGCTACTGCCTATAAATTAATTTAACTAAGAGCATTCTGGGGCTTTGAGCAATAGATTTAATACCTGTTGCTGAATGTGTGTCAATTACTTGGCCTTCTGTAACCCTGACCATTGGACCTTTATAACTTGCCTTTTATTGTCATTCCCCACATGACCAAAACAGATAGTGACCTTTACTTGCTTTGAATAACTGACCAACAGAAACAACATGTGATGCTAAATGTAGGCCTCTGATTCTACCATTGTCACTTCTATTCTCTTTTATAATGATTTTTAGCATCTCTTCCCTGAAGTGTTCTGAAAGCAATGCAAGAGGCTTGCTTCGGAACTCGGGAGGCTTCCTGTGTTCCATAGAAAACTATGGAGCCAAGCTGCAGTGGTAATGCTTCCTCATGTGGGATGGGGAAGCATCAGTTGCAGGCGAGGTGGGGCACAGGATGCTGGAATTGCCCCACTGATTCACCATGGATACAACAATCCATGTGATGAGGACCATAGATTTTGTTGTACTTTGCAGCATCACCAACACAGCTACCTCTGAATATTTTTTGTGACCCTTGGCTTAACTTTGGACAAATATCTCTGACAAATCCCTTCTCAGTTTCAGACTTGGCTCAGCACTGTCACAATTTATTTGACTTTGGGCCGTTTGTACTATGTTTCAGCTTCAGAGATACTGATATCATCTTGGGTTGATAACTAATCATGCCCTGGCTTTCTTCCAGTCAGGTTTTGTGAATCTACATTCTTGGGTGCTTCCCACTTTAAAACAGGATGAAACAATTTTTTGATATTCGTTATTCATATATATATACACATGGAATCACTCAAATCCTGGAGTGGTGGACTGTAATACAAACATTTAGAAATGTGCACACCTATTATAGATTTATTTTTGGAAAAAAAGTTCATACTTTCCCCAAGAAATCACTGGAAAAGCCTGGGAGAAATGAATTCACTTTGAATTAAAACAAGGAAAGTTCATTTGTTTCTAGATTCATCATGGATTTTATAGATTTACCCATGTGAAGTTTCAGTTAAGGTCTTCAACAGAGAGAATGAAGTCTGAGGGAATCAGGTTATATCAGACTCTAGAAGTTTCATCTCTCCTGTTCATAAGTTCTTGGAGGCTGTCATACAGAAGTTCATGGCAGGAATGAATACTAAATAGATGTCTCAAGATGATAACATGTCCTCAAGGCTGACTGATGGGAATGCCATATCAGATGGCAGATGGATTCAATTTTGGCCTCTCAATTTAACTTTTTTTCCTGAGGGATAACACTTCAGGTACAATCATAAGTGCATCTCCTGTCCCTCCTGAATCGGATTAGATGCAACACAACATTTGCAAGCTTAATTTTTAATGGTTTTATTTTCAAAGTTTTGAGGGAGAGATTCGTACTATGATGCTTTCATATGTTCTCCTTTTTATAATAAGGATAACCTAAGTTGAGGATCCCTTATCTGGAATTCCAAAATCTGAAATACAACAAAATCACTTGATGGGGGACTGAAACAGCGACACCATTGCTTTCTGATATACATAGTCATGTGTGATTGATAAAAAAAAAAATCAAAACAAAATTTAGGGGTGCCGGCATTTTGTATCTGAAATGTTTCTAAAGAGTCATTAGTGAAATTTTTTATTATAACTAGAGTAACAAAATTTCATTACTTTTCCATTACATTTATTTAGCAAGTGGGGAAACTGTAGGGGCTTCTTTCTCCCTCATTTTACAGCTATTTGAGTGAAACTTGCTACAAAAGTAGAATACACTTACTACTGTTAGCCTATCATGTTTCAAAACGTTTTACTTATCTATGAATTTGGGGGGAATTTTCAAAGTTTGAATAAACAACATTTGGTTTCTTTTTTAAAAATAAATAAATAAGAGCTATCTCATTGAAGTTTCTATACAATGACACAAGATAACAAGGGGCCATTCCCCCCAACTTTTGGAAATATTCATATGTCTATTGATTTTAGGGAGTTTTTAAAAAGTTTTGATAAAAACTTTTTTTTAAAAAAAAGTCACAATAGCTATCTCATTGCATGTCTCTCATATTAACCAATAAAACTTCCATTTAGGTATGTCTTCTTAGCCCAGCACAGAAATTTACTAGAAGTATCAGCCAATCCTCTTTACAGATACAACAATTTATTGAAACTCTGGCTGGCTGCTGCTATGGAAGGATACATCTCTACCTATCCTGATTGGGGCTTTCTGATGCTGAGCAGGATTCTGAGAAATGTAGTTTATGTAGTTTATTCTCTGGCAAGGGGCTCCTCACCTTCCCTAACTACATTTCCCAAAATTCTGTGCTTTCTCAGTCTGTTTCCCAGCAAACTCTGCTTTCTCTCTGCTACTTCCCTTTCCTATTGGCAAGAGGCCATTAATTTAAAGAGGAAAGGCAGCCTTTTTGGCTTTGCTTTGCTTCCTTGTTCTGAAAATGAAATTGATCTTGGGAAACTTCTGAGAGTTACAAATTAAAAATGAAAAAGTATTGGGTATGTTTAGATTCTTAAGTTTTTGGTGCAGGCCATGCCTGCATGTCAAATATTGTGTCGCAAGTATGAATTTAATGAATTTGATACGACTTACGATGACTAACGAAAAATTCTACAGCTCTAATACATATATTTTGCTTAATGCAAAAAAATTAAAATATTTTGTAAAATTTCTTTCAGACTATGAAACATAAACATGCAAACAGAGACATTCCAGAATCTGGGGGGAAAAAATCCCAAACACTTCTGGTGCCAAGTGCTTTGGTTAAGGAGTGTTCAAGCTATAAAAAAGGAAAATATGAGGCAGTTATGATTCTTAATAGTATGAAGTAAAAGCCCTGCTATGATGCTCCTGGAAAGATGATATTTATTTAAATGTATACAATTGGGATCACCTTAATGCAAATAAGGGCAGCACTTTTGCTTCCCCTTCTCTAAGGGATGATAGTATAGATCATTTCTGAGATAAAGTGACCATATGCAACGGTATGGTTTTCATGGAGAATAGGAAGGTGGTCAGTAATACAAAAAAGTCTGGGCATTTTGTCAATAGACTGAGTTCCAGTACAGGTTACTGACAAAAGAAAGGATATAAGACACAATTTTAACTAGTTCTCTTTTCATGCTTTATTGCTGTGAGTGGATTCTATCCTTCTGGAACAGATTTTCCAAGAGCATTGCAGGCTAGTGGGAAAAAGGGAGGAGGTTTCAGCACTTTCCTCTAGCATCCTGGTGATTGCAAATTGGTTTCCAGAGCAGGTATATTTAAGTGCTGGAACACATGATTTGTACAAAGATGTCCCCATTTCCATATTGAGTATTTCTGGGTAGCCGTAGGGGAAAAACAACTTACCTAGGGAAGGAGTGTCCATCAGTGTCAACAACACTGGACTTAGTGAATCAGGGTAGAACTGCATCCTATCTTTCCACAACAGTCTGGATCCAGGCCAGGCTCATATTTTGTTATGATTTTTTTTAAAGCATTTATATACATAAACTCCTAAGGCGATGTACAATGGATAAAAACAATTTTGAAAAAATACATAAAAAAAAACAGAATTACCAATTGCAAACACTCTTTAAAATTAAAAAAGCTTGTGCAATTTCAAGGGCCAAAATGCCACTGTTGCAATTCTCCATTAACCCAAAATTGGATAGACCCATCATGACTTCTCTTGGGAAGCAGTTTCATAGTTGAGATGATGCTAGATAGAAAGCCCTGCCATATGTATCCACCAACAGAGCCTCATGGAATGGTAGAACATGCAACAAGACCTGTGCTGAGGACATGTTTCAGGCAGACTGATATGGGATGAGGTTGAGTATTAGAAGGGAATTCAGTCCAAACCACCGCCATTGCAGGGATGCTCCTCTGGAATCCCACTGCATTGATCTTCTTTGTGCCCTTCACTTTGTAGCTTACAGGTTTTTTTTTTTTTAAAAAAAAAATCCTGTTTTTCTTCCCCTACCTATACCCCTATCCATTCAAATTCTCCATATCTATTCGGAGTATTCACCCTACAACAAAGGAAGTGACCTGGTCTCAATCTGTTAAAGATCTGGAACATGCAATGCCAACTTTTGCAAGGGAGAAATAACCACAAGAATAACAGAGAAGATTTTATATCTCTCCTGCCTCCATCACTAAAGTTCTCCCTAAACACTAGTATTTATTCATACCACTGGGGAAACATTTCAGTTAGCTAGAATCTGAAATATTTATCCCTCCTCCCACCCTCCTTCTATCTTCTATCTTCCCTCAACATCAGTATAGTTTAAAAGTTTCACCTTTTAAAGAAAACCAAGCTGAAGTTGAAAAACTGTCGGCTACTATTAGAAATGGAGACTGCAGTATGGTATGTAGCAGTAATTGTCAAAATCAGTAACTGTCAACTTTTATTTCATTCAGCTCTTACAACTTAAGCATGTTAGGGGATGCATAATTGTCCATTCCCACATCATACCTATCAGCCCAGCATACTAATATTTGATTCAATAGTCAACATATCCATGAGAAAGGAGACAACATTGGAACAAAATGCGACAAAAATCTCCCCCTCAGTTCTCAGTGGACATTTGGATTGCATTTCTCCACACTCTGGCAAAATTCAACATTGTATGTCAGAGTACCTCTTGAGTATGCAACATCAAATCTAATTGTTGTACAAACAAATTGAAGGAACTCCAGGAGGCTGCATGTCCCATTAATCTTTTGTGCTTGAATTATTTTTAATGAAGACTTGGGAGAATTCATAGCCTTCTTTTTGAAAGAATGACAATGTTCTTTAAGTATCCCATTTAGCAATAAAGGTGTCAATGAGCTCACTTTCTGCTTTGGACTAGAAAATGGGATACCTAGAGAACGTCTAGCTTTCACTACCCATTGATTTAACCTACATACTTCAGTGGAAGGAATTCACTCACACTTATCCACCTCTGACTCTGCAGAGACTTTCTTTCCTCCTTTCCTGTGAGAGATGAGAATCTTATATCTGCCAAGCAAGACACTTGAAGAGAGGAGATTATTCAAGAAATGTTTTGTTCTAAGTTAGTGTGTGCCAATAAGGGCTGCTGTTGTATTCTAAGCAATCTACTTCCTTCAGACATACATAGAAGAAGCTATAAAGGTAAAATACAGTCTAGGTCATATTTGGCAAAAATTAAAAATAAAGAAGCAGAGTTTTGAATCTCATATATTCATGGGGAAGGTGGAGATCCTGGCACTTTAACTAGTCTGTGACAAAGTTTCCCCCTCCCAACCACAGGTGAGGGGTTTCTCAGTCAAAAAAGAAAAATGAACTTTCGAACATGGAATGTACGGACACTGATGGACAACACTAATAATGATAATAATGACAATAATGATGATAATAATAATAATCAACTTTATTTATACCCCGCCACCATCTCCCCAAGGTACTTGGAGCGGCTTACATGAGGCCAAGCCCAACAACACATCAATAAAAACAACAGGGAATAAGCAAAATAACAATACAGTTAATATAGCTCACACATAGACAATAACACTAGGCCTGGGTAACAACGGAAAAATTTGTTTCTAAAATCGATTTGTATTTGGAGGGTTTTTTTGTTTCGATATTTAAAATAATTACAAAATTTTCCTTTTAAAAAGTTCAATATTTACGAAATTTCGTAAATGGTAAAAAATTAACGAATCGATTTCCGAAACAATAACGAATCGATTCATTAATGGCGGACGCGACCGCAAAATACGCTAAAAAACCTCCAAAACCTTCTGAAGCTTCCCTCTCCCTCTGTTGTTGACTGTTGGTGTGATATTATAATTTTTTTTCACTAATTAAACCATAAAACTGGCCCAGACATGCGGAAATAATAACGAAACGACCTCAAAACAATAACGAAACGAATACAATATCGAAACATGAAGCATTTACAAAACGTTTTTGAAAATTCTTTTTTTTTAATAATTGCTCCAGAATGGTTCGTTATTGTTTTGTAATTGAAAAAATTAACGAATTATTAACGAATTACGAATTAACGAAACGAAACCGCCCAGCCCTAAATAACACACAAGGATTTAAAAGCCTATGGCAAGGCCAGATGTAATAGTTAAAATTTAAAAATAAATGCTGGACATGAACAGAGGATGTATCTAGTAGGAGGGTTTTAAACAAAAAGTAGAGAGCAGCCCAACAGGTAATTAAAGTGCTACTCAGGATATTTTGCAGAGAATTGTTTCCTTTATTCAGGGAAGGCACACTGGAACAGCCACGTTTTCAGGCTTCTCCTAAAGACTGCCAATGTTGGGGCTTGTCTGACAGTGAACACACCGAATGCAGAACTGCTATCATTACAAGGGAGCTGGGATGCTTTAACATTGACATAGCAGCCCTTCAGGAGACCTGGAGAGCAGGAGAGGGACAGCCGAAGGAAGAAAAAGGAGGCTAGACCTTCTTCTGGAAGGGACTGCCTGAAGAAGACCAAAGAATGCACTAAGTTGGCTTTGCTATCAGAAATGATCCGGTGAAACATCTGACCGAAGCACCCACTGGCATCAATGAACGACTCTCAACCCTCCGAAATGAACTTGCCAAAAACCAACAGGCAACCATCATAAGTGCCTATGCACCAACACTAGATGCTGATGAAGACATCAAGGAAAATTCTTACTGTCAGCTGGATACCTAAGTAGGACAAAATCATCCTCCTGGGACAGGCCCATAGCCAGGATTTCGTTTCGGGGGGGGGGGGGGGCTAAAAAAATATCAGGGGGGGTTTCGGGAGGCTGAGTTTCGGGGGGGGGGGGCTGAGTCTGAGTGAAAGAGGGTCTAGCTTAGCAAACCTTTTGTATCATTACCCCAGTACCCCCATGCATATGAGATATATTGATTATGGTGATCAGATCATGATATGAATAAACATAACAGTTTAAATAATGCACCGGTAAGGCCTTTTCGCAAACCACCATGAGAATTGGGGGGGGGGGGGGTTGAAGCCCCACAAGCCCCCCCCCCCCCCCGGCTACATGCCTGTCCTGGGGGATTTCAATGCAAGAGTCGGGCGAGATTTCAACCTGTGGTCAGGGACCATAAGAAAAGACAGGGTGGGAAACAGCAACTCTAATGGCATCCTGCTTCTCACCAAATGTGCGGAACACAACCTTGTCATCACCAGCACACTCTTTTCCCATAAAAACAAGTTCAAGACATCATGTAAGCACCCCCGGTCAAAACATTGGCACCTCTTAGACTACGTAATCACATGGGCCAGAGATCGCCACGACGTGCTTCTCACAAGAGCCATGACAGGTGCTGACGACTGCTGGACAGATCACAGGCTAATCCGATCCATGATGGCTATCAAGATCACCCCCAAGCGCAGACTCCAAGGAAGAAAGACAAGGTGCAAAATGAACACCCAAAACGAAAATGAACACTCCAAAACAACAAATCCTTACTAATCTCTCTGAAAGTCTTGGAAGCTTGAGTTTTGATTCGTAATGTTTCAGTGGAGTCCTTTTCCGATTCATCATTTGGAGATTCGGTAATGCAAATCACACAAATCTCCAAATTACGAAATTGGTCTCCAAAGCTTTGCACAGCCCTAATGCCAAACTTAAACAAACTATCTGAGAGCACCCTATAAGAAGTTCACCTTAGTCAACATAGATTGTAAATGAAGGCATAAAACAAAAACATTATCTGTACATTCTCACATCCTGTGGTGCCCAATGACATTTCATCCTAATCTTAAATGTGCACATTAGATGCTCCAAGATACTTTTATTTAAAATAAAATGATCAAGGCAGCCATCAAGTGCATATTTTGTTTTAATTACATGCATTTAAGCTCTTTACTTGCTTAATATTCATGGCTTTATGAGTATTTTATTTCTCTACAGTGCACTCCAAACTTCATGACTATGTGAATTTCTGAGGGAAGCCTTAGAGATTGAGTAATGAAGATTTTTAGTTTATTCCTCCATCTAGCCAATGAGTCTATTGCAAAAACTGGTTGAACAAACACAAGCCCTACTGGATTGGCAATCGTGTATCTATGTGACACCATGGTGTAACTGCAAAGTTGTTTCTCTTCTAGTTTGAGTAAAATTCTTTAAGGCAGAACGCAGAGCCACATTTTCTCTCTTGTGTCATAGTGAATAACAGTGAACCCCATTGAAATGTGCTCTGGCCCAATAATACTGTAGAGTTTTACACTGGAAGACCTAGGCGGATCCAGACAGGCCCTTGTACCAGAAACGAAAAGTGGATGTTTCTGTGGGCCTGTCCATACCCACCCCAGAAAGTGCGTGCTTTATTCCCACAGTTTACCAGTGCGTGCTTTCTGGGGTGCGTGCTTTCTGGGGCGCGTGCTTTCTGGGGTGGGTTGTCCACACGTTATCTCAGGACTAGCCAAAGAGAACGTGTGGAGACCCTATCCCGCTCCCCACAAGCCCCCAGACCTCTAGTGAGCTCTCCTGGGATGTAGAAATGACATGCCAGGAAAGTGGGGGGGGGGGACAATTTTTCTCTTTCCTCCTCCCCCCGCTCTCCTGGCACGTCATTTCTTCATGCTGGGAGAGCTCACGGGGGCTTCAAATGGAGGGCATGTAAGTTTTGCTTAGTTTTCTAAGGGATCTAGGGACTTGGGGGGAGAGGCTGGGTATTTCCACAGTTTACCAGGCTTATTTAGTGAGTCTGGCAAACTGTGGGAATACTGCATGGACTGCAGTATTCTGCAGTCCAAACCCAGAAATAGTGCATTTATCCCATGCCTTCCAAGAAGGTGCAGAATAAATGCACTATCAAATTAATTTGCTACAAACCAGGGTTTTCCTAGTTTGTAGTGAATTAATGCAGGTCTGTCCAGAACACTGTCAGGACAGCCCCCTAGAGAGGACATATTCCATCACACATGGATAAATGAAACCATGAATATTGGTCTCGCAGGGGGTGGGTGGGTATCATAATGTAATAAGACATTTAGTGGGGTCTCTATCTCTAGATGGCTTCAAAAAGAGTCTAGGCAACTACCTAATGGGAATACTCTACTTGGAGTTCCTACACTGTCATCACCATGGGCAATTGCTCATGATTATGTATCTGTCTTCCAGAGATAGAGGTTTAGCAGTGGATTTTATTTATTTATTTTATTTACTTTATTTTTATACCGCATTTTTCAGCCTAATTCGGCGACTCAATGCGGTTTACAATGCAATTTATATAACAGTAGCAATTAGTGCCATGAGTAACAATAACAGTAACAATTAGTGCCAATTCATGCCATGAGCAGCTCTTACTCCCAAAAGAGACCGTGAGCAATTGTTGGTAGTTCTGGAGTTAGTGGGGCAGTGAGTCTATGCAAGGTTTTTAGTCCTTAATGGATCCATAAATGATTGCAAAAAGACTTATTCTGCATCCACATGGTCTTTCACATTGAGCGCATAGGTTTCCAGATGGAAGGTGGTCATGACTGAGCACATTCTACTTGGAGTTCCTACATTGAGTAGGGGATTGGTCTATGCGACCCCTCCAACCATGGTGATTCCATGACTGCCTGATATTTAAGCTCTTACTCCCAAAAGAGACCGTGAGCAATTGTTGGTAGTTCTGGAGTTAGTGGGGCAGTGAGTCTATGCAAGGTTTTTAGTCTAGACATGAAAGAAGCTATATATGTGGAAACTCATTTTCAAAATAGGCTTGGAAAGCTCCATTGAATAAACTTGGTGCTTCTGTTATAGTACTACTACTATAAAAAGTGCTGTACCAAATGTTCAGATTAAAAACTGGTGAAGTCACTGCTCTGTGACACAAGAGGTACCATCAGCCACCGAGTTTCATGCCATGAGCAGTACCTCCATTATGATGTTGAGCAAGAAGACAAGAATAGCAATCATTACATTGTGTATATGTTCTAATTTTATAATCATGTTTCTTGACTGGAGGTTGCTTCAACTGGACCCTCGCTCCCTTGTTTCTGATATTTTTAATTATCTCTCCCCAAATTAACATTTATGTAACAAAAGGAATGTGTCCTGCATTTGCAGATGCTCTAAAATAACCTATCTCAGCAGTCCCTTTTTTGACTCTCTTCCAGAAATAATTTCTGGGGGAAAAAAACCCAACTATTTCATGGCATTATGGCTAAAACTAAAAATGTTTTCATTTCATGCTTAATTTATTTTGCAATTATAAATCTGTTGGTAAACAGGGCCCTTGGAATGTTCTTTGCATTTTTTATCTGGTTAAGCTGTTGAACTATTTAAGTCTGAATATGTTTGTCACTTGAAAACAACATGATAATCAGTCAGTGTTCTTGGAACCAGCTCTCTAGATGAAAACTTTTAGAGGTAACATCTTGTTGTTCACAGCGAGGCAGATAAATAATACTTTATTTATACCCCGCTCCATCTCCCCCAAGGGGACTCAGTGTGGTTTGCATGAGGCCATGCCCATCAGTACATTACACAAACAATATAACACAAGAACATAATAAAACCAAAAAATAAAATACATAAATGCAAAACAATATAATAGCAACACAACAATATAAAATCAGACATTAAAACACAAAAGATTTCACTGGGCAGGGACAAATTCAGGATAAAATTATAAAAATGTAAAACACTGGGAGATAGGACAATGTCAAACATCGGGAGGGGGGTCCGGGGATGAGGAAGGATTTAATTGCACGAACCATAAGTGCTACTGAGGTCATTTAGTGCAAAGTTTTTGGTCAGGGAGTACCTTACATCCAATCACTGAAGGCACATTGGAATAACCAAGTTTTCAGATTCTTCCTGAAGATTCTAGTGGTAAATAGTTCTGCATGCACACTGCAGTGTAGGCTAAGAATTGAAATTATCACATGTGAAGTAGTATGAGGAAAGTAAATTGCTCAAATTTGTTCTTGAACACAATAAAATAGTATTTATTTTCCAAAAATGCGCTTTTTCTCCCTCTCTGTGGGAAATTTGCTTTTGCACAGAAAAACAGAATTCTCTATTAGAAATAGAAATAATTTTCTGCCTGATCAATTTTGTGGCTGTAAAATGGGAAAAATAACACAGTGGAGAGAACACTGCATTGTTTTTGCCCAAGAGTCACAACTCTCAAAGTGTTTCAGGAAAATCTTTTCTACTCAGAAATATACATGGGGCTTATCTCCTAAGGGGTTCTTCCAGTAATGGCCATCACAGTTGCTGGTGGAAAGAGCTTTGAAAAAGCCATTGAAAGATCTAGGAGAATCAACAGGGTAGCACTCCCTCATCTTTCAAATTACACGGGCCCGGGTAATCTGTTTCTTCCACACATTAAAATGCCTTGCTCAAATAGTGATAGGGCTGTAATTCTCTCATACATATGGGTCCAGGGAAGCTTTCTCCTGAAGTATGTGCACTGCATCCTTCTTAAACATAGTATAAGTATGTTTCCTTGTGATAATGAAGAATTCACACATTGGACTCTCCCAATCAATCCACATCTGCTGGATCTGAAAAGACAAGATGGGCAAGAATCAAGACTACATGTGGTGTGATGGATCAGTTAAAGTGTTTTGTCCATATTATCAGGTTGCAACCACCAGAAAATTGATCAGATGATGCATGGGACACCTCCCTAGACTCTGCAATAACTGTGGCATCATTTCCTGAATGAATATAAACAACTTTTCACTCAAAGTGCCTGATACATTTATCACAGCAGGAGTATCTCTCTGATCAGACTGCAATATACTCTTCACCATGTGCAAAAGCTCTGTTGGACTGTGTACTGATAACAGAATAGAGGAGAATAATAGTAATACATGTGATATTAAGATCCTAACTTTTGATAAAGTCTCTTAATTGTGTTTTGGGATTCATATGTGAGCAAAGATGTCAAAATTGACAAGCATTCACAACCATACATTCAAATGGGAACTGTGATGGCATGGTCCCGACTAACTTTAGTATTCAGTGACATATCTTTTAGGGCTATGCAAAATAATCATTTCTGCCTCATAGGTTGTATAATTTCATTAGATTCATACATATGAAGCAATATTAAGAAACACGTCGAGCACCCAAGCAGAGTCATAAGAATTGAAATGCTCACCCAATATTTTTGTTTACATTCTGTAATCCTTGGAAGCTTTCCAAAGTCAGTTTCATTTTCAGTCCTCACAACCTCTGATGATGGCTGTGATAGGTGCAGGTGAAACGTCAGGAGAGAATGCTTCTAGAACAGCCCAAAAAACCTACAACAACCCAATGACAGTGAGCTTTTCCATGTAAAGCATATGATTAATTGCTAAACTGCAGCCTCTTCACAGTGACCTTATGTTTCCAGTTTGCATTTCCACTGAGCTTATAACATTGTGAAACTTTTCTTAGCAACAAGTCCAGTTGTTTTCAGTAGAACATACTTCAGAAAAATCATGATTAGGATTACAGTCTCATAGCATTTTTACAATCAGAATACACTTCAGAGGAAGCTACCTTTCTGGAAATGAAAGAAATGGAGGAATCTGAGTACATGATGAAAAATAAACTGTTTCTTTTTCATTTTTTCAAAAGTTATATTAACAAGTACACAACTAAACACTCAATTGAGTTAGATCCAAATGTATTCAATAAACGTTTACTCTTTTCTCAAATTATTTATTCCTTACTTTAGTACGGACGTATGCTTGTGGGAATCCACTACAGAGAGGAAAATCATTTTAAACCTGATTGCAAAGTGACTAACTGAATGTTTCCTTAATGAGTGCATGTACAGTGTTATTGCTGTGATTGTAGGCATGGCGTGACTGGAATTTTAATTAGCACTCCGCCCCAGAATCGAGTCTCCAACCTATTCTCAATTATATTAAAATGTATGTATGCACTCTCTTTTCCTCTCTCTCCCTCTCCCTCTCCACGTTAAGAGTGTGAAATATTAGCTCAAGGCACTGAAATTATAAATGAAATGGCATAGATATGCAAAATTTGCAGTAGCTTCCAGTAATTCTGTATTGTCTATTAACCTATACTGTAATATGTGATTCAAAATGACAGAACTGACCAAGGGAATATGTGAAGGTATGAATCTTCACCCTGCCATACAGGTACCCATGCAGTGAATGAATGTGGGGGGAGAAAGATGATGTCCACTGGTTCTGCCTGGCAATGCACCAGCTGGCTCTGGCTGCTTTATGTTCAGCAGATCATGCCCTACTAGAAAAAATGCCTCCTCTGGTAAGGAGAGGGAATAGGACAACCCAGATGAGAGGTTCAAGTCAGAGTCGGGGGACACATTGCTAGTCCTGCCTTCCAAATGGAGCCTGTAGTCCCATGTACATTTTGAATATTTCTAGGGACAGCTAGAACACCCTTCTAAATAACAGTGTGTAAAGCAGCAGCAGCAGAAGAAGAAAAAGAGCAGGAAACATTTGTATGTGTTTTGAAAGAAACTCCTGAACTGATTAGGCCAGCTATGTTGATTTAGCACAGCCAAAGTCATTTCTTTGCTGCAAGATAATCATAGAATCATAGAGTTGGAAAAAAACCACACAAAATCAACTAACCCAAAGTTCTCCAAAGTGAACAAGAGCAAAGCAGACCGTAATCTCCCAATGCAGACAAGAACATGAGGCATTGAGGCACGAAGCATGGAAGCTGCTACTCTGAAGCCCCAAAGCCCTCTACTCTCATGCTAATACTCCCTCTCGCGCCAGCTCTTAACTCAAAATGCTGTTTGGATGTCAAAGAAAACTCAGACTGAGCAATGGCTCTTAACTCAAGTTGGAATACTCTCAAGTCAAGGTTCCACTGTCTATCATATCCCCTTTTAACTTTCTTTTCTCCAACATAAACATAATCAGCTCCTTAGGAAGAGTATACAACTCCACTCTTACCATTTGGCATCATTTCTTGATTATCATTTTACTTCTTGGGTTATTTTTTTCAGTGACTCCCTGCCTTGGACTGCTTTTTATGCTGAGACTCTGGATTGTATGGAGCATGTTTCTGATCTTATTGGACCCTTTGTGTTTGATTCTGATCTGGCTAGGTTTTGCCATTGCTTGATCTCTTGAATCTTAGGTGCACTTTCAGGGACATATATCAATTTGAACAAGGATGGATTAGTGTGAAAGATGGCTTAGGTAGCTCAGAACCAATTCACATGAACTTCAAGTAGCAAGCTGGAATATAGCCACATTACCAGCAGATACTTCAACATGTTGTAATAACAGTGATAATTGCTAGCAGTCCTTCTATGCCCTAAACAAAAGGAATAGGCCCCACAAAGTCCAAACTGCCTAATAAACAGATATAAGTTACTGTACAATGACAGGATTTTAGCTATTGATATTTAACTAAATAAATGAATGTTCAGCAGTGATAAATGAAAGTCTGCATTTGGTATGCAGTTGAGATCCACAAGACTATTTCAAGACCTTCCAGGGGCCCACATCATTCCCTTTTTTAAAATGGGGTTAATTGTTAACACAGAAGGCAATAAGGGTTTTATCGATGGTTTTAGTGCTGCATTTTGCATGGTCTTCCTTGTTCAAATACCGTCATCATCATCACCATTTAACTGCCATGGCTCCATGCTATGGAATCTTGGGGGACGTAGTTTGATAGCATTGAACCATGGCAGTTAAATGGGATCAAGCTGCATTAATTTGGCAGCATGGATGTACCCTGAGATTAAAAAGATAAGGATTAAAACCTACCATTTAATTTTCCACAGCCTCAATTCCAAAGGTGTAATAGAAGCTACTGCAGTACAGCATTCCCCTCAGAATAATAACAAATAACAAAAGGAAGACAGAGAAGCAAACTGACAAAGCTAATTTCCCACCAGCTTTCCTGCTCCATATAAAGTGAACTTAATAGCAAAATCCTGCATGTCTTTTTCACACCCTCACTTTTTTGATCCACAAACACATCTTAGAAGAAAGAAGAAAAGTGCTTTCAGATAATGGAAAGAACAAAGGAATATCATTTTAATACAACTGAATGTTATTTTTCAAGCTATGAATTTGTCACTGTTTACTTCAGGATTTTTTTAAAATTTTGGAACATGCTGCTTTCTAGTAATGGTGAGAGAAACACAACAATATGAAGTCACATATGTTCTTCAAATTTTCTAAGTTAATAGAGTGGGCAACATGGAGTCTTTGAACTGCATACAGTGCAAGATATCAATTTATGCTTTACTCTCCACTCATTTACTGTGCAGCTGCACAGAAAGTGTCTTTGACTTTGGACATATCTTGACATCCCATTTACTGCCTTAAACAATGTTACCTGAAGTTGCTGAATGATTCAGAGCTTTCCCAAAGTTTCAGATTATCCAGTGATCTCAGGCCCATTTAATTATTTGTGCTGCTTCCTATTCAGGAACTGAGACTATTGTACTTTGGCCATATCACAAGAAGACATGCCTCATTGGTAAAGTGGAAAGCAGTAGGAAATGAGGAAGACCACTTTATAAGTGGATAGACTCAATTAAGGAAACCATGATTCTTTGTCCATAAGACCTGAGCAAGTCTGTTGCTGATACAGTGACTTGGGGGTCTCTCGTTCATGGGAACCTGAAGAATTTAAATCAACTTGATGGCAATTAACAACCAAGGATAATGGAGTGTTGTGTGGTTTCCAGGCTGTATGGCCATGTTCTAGCAACATTTTCTCCAAGAGTAATATCTAAAATGTTTCTTGCTACAAATGTCATTCTGTCTCTCAAGGCCACTAGCATATGATGTGTGCATGTATGTGTTATTGTCTGCCTGAACTGCTGTTGAAGTCTTCGGATTGTGCTTCGTCTGGAACCTCTCCTGGGGCCCCTCCTGGGAGTGCATGACCCCAGTGGTTATGTCTACAGGTTCATTGAAACACACAAGCCCCCTCATCATGACAAGGTGACAATCCATGAGGGGTTATTCTTGAGTAGCATTAGATCAATCATTCACATTTTTATTATAGTTGATATTATTCAAATTTGTTGGTAATTCAAATGGTTCAAATGTTTGGATTTCCTGTCCGCCCACTTAATTCTCCTTCTCCTCTCTTTAGGGGTAGCTTTTCTCCCCCCACAGATAGATTTTATTGGTTGCTAGCTCACGGTTTTGTGTGTGGATTCATCCTCTCCTTTCTTTGTGTTTAAAATGAATGCAGGCTGTTCATTGCCCAGTGCTCCTTAGAGCACCCGATCGCATTGCTGTGGTCCACTTTCCTCTATGGGCACCTTGACAAGATCCTTTTGAGTAATTCCCTTGAAGGGAATACCTCTTCCGGATCATCAGTCTGTTGCCCTGTGAAGTTTGCTGTCTCCCCAACTTCGATATACAGGGGAGAGGGAGCCAACACTCTACCCAGTCACTCTGCAACACTGGCACCTCTGAGAGCCCTCAGGGTATCATGCTCCTGGAAATGCCCCTGCTAACCATTCATTTCTGAGAGTATTACAATAGGTATGTATCTCATTTACTATTTTACTGAAGCACAGAAATGAAGTTGTACCAAGTGTACACCCATCATCTACTTATACATAGATTTTTGTTTTCTTTCCTGTGAGGGCTTATCTTTGTTACCTGCTCTGATTGCTCATTTGTTGCAATTATGCCAGAACATTTTCAAGGGAAGTTAATTATTCACTTAAACATTGACTGGTTTGTGAGATACTTGACAAACGTTGGATGCTGTCAGGGTGAGGGCTCCTCTCCGCTCTTCTGGAGAACAATGCTAAGAGCTAATGACTCTGTGAATTGCTCTAACATTTTCAGGCCCTTGATATTGAAAGAATTCATCATGCATAGAAATTATTTGTCCTCTTGCTGGAGACAATTTCTCTTCTTCTTGATATTCAACATAAAACATACTACTTCCCTTTCTACTCATCCATGGTGTCAGTGACAGGACAGCAAAGATGAATCAGTAGAGGCAAAGGTGGGTAGTGGTGATATGTTTATCCAGCTTATCAAGTTATTCAATGTCATATGAGTTTTATGTAAAATATTAAATGATACAAAAGTCTCATTCTTCTTGGCTGTGAAGAACACTTGGCAACATTTATTGCCCTTTTTGTTTCTGTGTTTTTAGCTGCTATCAATTTATTTGCTACACAATGTTCAAAACATAGAATAGATGATGACAGTAGATTATGGCAGTAGTTTCAGTTATGAAAAACGTAGGCAAAGATTTGCAAATAGATTTCATTTGTATAAATTAGCTTGATCACAAATATCGGGTTGTAATCATAATTTGTACGAGTAAACTGCTACATAAAATGATATTTTGTGCAAATCTGTTAACTACCACTAGATTACATGGCACTTTATATGGGGATAAGGACAAAACTCTTTGCTCATTTCATTCTTTGAGGAAATAATAAGTGATTTTAAATGTTCTCTTTGTATTGCAAGAATAGCACTACTGTGTGGTTTCAAAGCTCAGCACTTATTCTGTCCAAAAATCGTGTGTAGGTTTCCCCCAGTGAACAGCATTTTCTGCACAGAAAATATTTCTGTGCAGAACATTACTGTTTTCTGCAGGAAAATGTATACATTTTGTGTAGAACAAATCCCAAATTGCAAATACTCTTGTCAGCCCATTAGCGCCTCCCTACACTTGAGAAAAAAATTTGCATATATTTCTTCCATCCCTGCATTGGAAAAACATATCCTTTTACAATTTGCTGTGGACCTTTCATTTTTACAAATTTTCATGCCTCCTCATGTATTAACCTGCCTAAAATTGGATGCCTTGTTACATGTTCCAATTACCAAGAAAAGAAAGATTGTATTTGGTTCATATTTATAAGTGAACCAGCCTAAATTGTCACTTTCTAGCAGAAGTAAATTATTCTTTGTATTCTGCACTTTACCACATGTTGTGATGGTCCTGGCTCAAACTTTGAATGTAAAAAATGCATATTAGGAAAAGCCGTAGAGAAAACTGCATATATTAGAGCAACAGTGTATAGGACTGAATAGATTAAGGAAATGGTTCACTTAAAATGTGCATATTAGATATATTAGTTAAATGCAAATATAAATGGGAATGTTCACACCTTTTTAATGTCATTTGAGAAATGATACAAAAATTGGACCCAGTGGAATAATGACTGAATACACGTGAAGGAGACAGCAATCAGATATTGATTGATTGATTGATTCATCCATTCCTACTTACTTAACTAGTTCACATCCACACTGGGGAATCTGTTCTCAGAAGCATTTCCAGGACAGCACTAAAAACAATAATCATGCAAATGATTATGATTTTACAGAACCAAACACCATAAACTGATTTTTGCACTATTTCAAAGGTATCACGTTCTCTCAAAATGAATTCATACCTTCATTTTCATTTGCAAAGAGATTTTGATTTTCATCCAAAGGGTAAGATTTTGGGTGACATTCTTTAGTGCAAATATGGATTCATGATCTAGAGTTATAGATTCATAACTGCTCCAACTTTACTAACACTACATAGTTGTGATTGGAAATACTCTCCCAAACTTATATTACCACACAGCAGCTATAGCAAGGGATGAAGGTCCATTCTAATGATAATCTGGGGACAGAAGGATGATATTCTCAACTCCATCCCAGCATTGAGTAATGGTATGATGATGAAAATATGTACCCCTGTTGCAATTCCTTGTTGAAGAATTGCTAAATATGTTTAGGAAGACTCAGGTCAGGAAACATTGTTTACTTATAGGCAATGAAAATTATGTGCCAATTCTGTAAGTGCTCAGATATGGTAGACTTAGGAACAATGTCTTGGGGATTTAAATTATGGTATCTCAACTTTCCCTTTCAACTGTACTCGAAACAGGGCCTTCTGTCCAGTGTTACCTTCAGAGTGGAAATTTCTGCCCAGTATACTAGTGGTTATTCTCCACTTTTTTGTCTTTAGACTAGTGGTGAAGAATATTGTTTCATCAAGTTGTTATTAGCTTTTACTGTTTATATCCTATGTTTCTTACAATATGGGCCCTAATATGACTTACAATATAAGATAAAACAAAATACAGTTAGTCTTCCACATTTGCAAGTTTAAATTTTCTGGATTTAATTATTCATAGATTTGATCAATACATTAATTTGCACATTAACTCTGGAATCTCTAGGTCCTCCATCAAAAATCTGTGGTGAATTTCCAGCAGAAGTTAACCATAATACCACCCTCGAAGACTTAGAGATTCCTTAGAGTGTTGTTTGGGGTAAAAAAGCATGTGTTTACATTCATATTTTCCCACTATTGTGGGGGTCCTACACCCCTGATCCCAGCTGAAGTAGAGGGTCTGTAGTATAACTAGAACTATATATAATATAGCGCTTTAAAAATCATTAAACAAATAATGCAATTAAAACATTGATTTCCAACAGCCGAAATCATATCCAGAACATAATAAAAATACAGCACATAATACTGAAGTTATTTTACTTATTACCCCTGGTTTTACTGTGCAAAACAGTTGTTTGGCTTTTTCTAGCTTACTATGTTATATCCTATACATATTTTTATTTGTATTTCACTTCTAGTATTGATTGAGTCGCGTAGAATGCAGATCCTTAAAATAGTGTAAATGGCAAAGTACCTAATGGAAACTGGACCAATGCAATAAACAAAATTGTAAAATACATAGTCAAAGAAATTCCTTCAGTTCACATTGTACTTTTGTTCACGAGGAGAGGGGAGAAGAATTCCACTACCTTATTAGGTCATCAACTAATTGATGGCACTTCTGAGCCCTTGTATTATAGCTGTATTGTAAGATGTTGTGCTAAAATCAGAAACCCTTAGAGCTTTGAAACAACTGCCATTTTCCTTTCCTTCTAAATTAATCCCCACTAGAGCCATAGACTCTGTGCATTTTATAATAATATCCATAACAGAGTAAATGGGTTCACATTTGGATTACAGTTAGCTATAATCAATTGGGTTTCATATCACATATAATGAGAAATTATAGGAAGTCTTCAGCATGCAATATCCTCTTATTATACCCTGGTGACAATAATAAACTGCAGCCCAGAGCTGGTTTACACCAGGGCTAGGAATGTTCTTGTCCACCAGGTGCTGTAAAACTGTAGCATTTCCTACCATTGGCTTCCAGGATTTGTAATCTGGAAGGCTATCGTGATTGATTCCTACCTTTGATGTACAACAAGGGCTGACAACTATGGGAAAAACTTGAATGTTGTCGACTTCCCGAAATCCCCCCAAACACAGTTTTCCCCAGATACTTCATAGAGGGCATTTTCACTATATTTTTTGCCCCCATACAACATTAACCCTGTATTCATAGGAAATATGACACTTCATGTGGCTATGGGAAACCATGAATATCAGCAAACTACAATATATCTCAACAATATTGAAATGAAGGATTCAAAAATCCTGTATAGTCATGCTGGAAGACCCAGAAAATGCCTAGGGAGGATCTGAATAAATTAAATCGTGAATACCACTTTCACCGATACTTGGTGACATACTTCATAAAAATTCTTTTAAAATTACCTTGTAAAGTTATTTGGCTTTTTCTAGCTTACTACAAAGTAAATCACAATCTTGTATAAATTCTAATCATCAGATGATTAGATGAGTCACTGCGAATTGCCCTGAGTCCCCTTCGAGGTTGAGAAGGGTAGTATACAAATACCGCAAATAAATGAATAAATGAAATCCTTAGTGACAAATATAGACCTTCTTCCACCTAACAGCATTTGCTGTTATTTTTAATCCTTTTCAGTGTGCAAAGTCCTTGACAATTATTATCTCCGTCATCCCCTCAACAACATTGTGGTTAGGCTGAGCAATAATTGTTTCTTTTGAATCAAAATCTTCTATGTTTTAGCTCACATCTCTAAACTCACAATAGGTCATCCTCAATTCAATGAATTCTCACATACATAAAAATGGGTTCTTATGCCCTCCTTGGCTTTCTCTGGGAGCATGGGATGAAATAACTATTTCCAAGGTGAATCTATATTTGTTGGTGCAGTAATATATAATCTCTAGAATATCATCATTACATATTTGGCATCTCTACTACATGTGGAAGGAACCTTAAGATAATTGTTGATCATAAGTAGAATTGTAGCTAGCAGTCTTTGCAAAGAATGCAAATATTATTTTAGCCTCAGTAATAGAAGCATGGTTTCTACATTGATAAAACCAACAGTCCCCCTATTTTCTGAGCTGGTTAGGCCTCATTTGGAGTATTGTGTTCAGTTCTGTGTATCTCATTTTAAGAAGGATATGGCAAGTTGGAGCAGTTTCAGAAAAGGGCAACAAGGCTGTTAAAGAGATACTTAGGACAAAACCTATAGGAAATTGAGGGAGTTGGATATGTTCACTCTGGTGGCTATCACATAGAGGATCATGCAAGTTTATACTCTGCTACCCCAAAGGAAGGTCTAATGATTTTAAGTTACAAAAAGGCAGATTTCATTTGGACATTAGAAGCAAGTTTCTATAGTAAGAGTTGTTCAGCAATTAGGCCAATCACCTAGAGGGGTGGTGGGATTTCTTACCCCGGATGTCTTCAAAAGGATGCTAGATAGTTTCTTCCTGAGGATGTTCTTACTCAATTTCCTGCATTAACAAAGAGTTGGACTTGATTCTAGGAGATCTCTTCCAACCCTGTGATTCTATCATTCACAGGGAAAAGGCACTAAGAAATAAGAAATGCCTTTCTTATTTTGTTTAAAAAAGAAGAAAAAAAGAAAAGCATTATAGTTTAAGGGCAGCCAGTTCATTTCATTATACCTTTACTGTAAAAATACATTATCCTAGAAATGTTCCCAGCCTACACTTAAAGTGACATATTTTTAAAGGTTGTTTTTACACCTTTGTCTGAATACTTTTGTATAGTATATTTTGTTCCTTTTCTCCTTAAATATCATGCCTGGAATTCTGTATTGGTAACCTAATACATTTAACTAAACAATTTATCCCGGTTATGACCACCCCAATTCAGTCAATCACCAACAGAATGGACCTCCATCTCGTATGGAGCTTTTGCCTAATGAAGTAGGTTGATGAAGGGAAGTTACAATTGTGGCAATACTGTCAGCAGTGTGACCAAATGGCGATTGTGAATATGGAATGGCTATCTATATTTAACTATCTATAACTATTTTGTATTTATGGTTGCTATCTATGACCTCATCAGACAGGGGAAGAATCAGTAGCATGCACCACTTTACCGCCCCTTTAAGCATGAAGCTTGCTATAGCATATTTTGCTTTAATACCTTGTAGAGTCCCCACCAATTTAACATAGGTTTTGCCACAAAAACAAAGTTTCTGGAGTTCAACAACTATTTTCAAAGTAAGGACTACACCATTAAACAGGCAATAACACTTTCAAACTAGGAACATATTTTATTAATTATGAAAAAAAAGGTTTATAAAAAATTGAAAATTCCCAAAAAATCCATGGATAAGTGAAATGCTCTGAAATTTGGTGTGCTAACAGTGGTATACGTGTTATACCACTGCAACATGTTTCACCCCAATAGCTGCGAAAATGAGGGGGAAAGAAGCACCAGACCCCAGGTGCACAATTATTATAACAAAAGAGTAACAAAATTTATTTTTCTTGTTATAGTAACAAATTTTTCACTAACAATACTTTGGAATCAGTTCAGAAATAAAGCATCAGTGCCCCCTTATTTTATAATGCCTTTTGAATTTTTTTTGTATCCATCGCTCATGCCTAATATTTACACATATGTACATAAAGTGATATCTTGCAGAAGGGACTGAAGTCTAAACACAACATTTATTTGTGTTACATATACAGGCAGTTACGAAAGATAGGAACTGTAGGTTTGTTCTTAAGATGTATTTATTTGTAAGTCAGAACAGGATTTTGAACATTTCAACTTGTTGTGGAAACCAAGACTGGTGATAAAGCTTCAGTGGAAACACCTTCTCCACAAGATAACTCTTTCAGGAGTGAATTTCCCTTCCAAGGGATAGACTTCTCTCACTTCATGTTGTCTTACTCCCTTTCTTCACTATGAGTCATTTGTAAGTTGGATGTTTGTAACTTGAGGACTGCCTGTACACTTTATCCACATAGCACGAGGCCTATAATAATATTGTACATGAAACAGTGCCTGTATAGACTGAATCATGAGAAAATGAAGGTGTAACTATCTCAGCCACCCAAGTGGACAATTTTGGATTATTTAAGCTTGTGGAATTTTGGATAAAGGATGCTCAACCTGCACCTTTCAATATGCTTTGTGTTATGTTTGGTCATTTGAAGGTAAGAAGGGACTTGAAAGTCTGATTTCTGAAGCACATAGCTTTGATTAGACAAGTGGATCAAGGAATACACATTTTCCTCAATACCTGTGATGATATTTTTCTTTTATGACACATTTCAGCTTTGAGGAGATACTGCACTACAGTTCTTTCCTATACTCCTGAGATCATGTGAGGAGGTACAGGCTATGTAGATGGAAGCCTCAGTAGTTGTAAAATCAGGATGATACCAACACAGTTTTTTTTCAGAAGTCCCACAGTTCCTCATATTTACTGGATTGCATAGGAAAGTGCCCTGTTCCAGTATTCAATCATGAGCACAATGAGAGAAGGGACCTCTGCTAAATAATGCTCATTTTCCAAATAACAGACTTTGTTCAAGAATGTCAAATCAAAGCACCTGTTATCTGTAGGAGAATCTCATGAATTTGCATGTATTAAACTGGACATCGCAATGAAAGATAATTATTTCACCAGAGAAGCTTTAAGATATCTTTCCCTCTTCTTCAACAGCAAAATGACATTATCTTCTCCAAAAAGGTTTATCTCCCTCTTCATTTTCTTTTTCTGTTCCTCACACAATTGAAAGATACTGTTCAGTAGGAACAAAGGATGTTCCAATGGTTGATTTATTTACTTCATTTTTGTAAGCTAAGCCTGTGAGCATAACCACTTACCTGTGGCCTCTCTCCATGGAAACAGAGATAGTTAGAACAACTCTAGAAGAAAAGGGGGAAAATAACATTCTAGACTTTGAGCATTCATCTTTTCAATCTTGTCACCTTTGATCAGAAATTAAAGAGGAAATGAGAGTGGTTTTCAATTTTATTTGTTCTACAAAAGTAAAATTGGCTATTCAGAATGTAAGATGACAATTAGGACACACTGAAGGAAGAGATTGGAGGGGATGTGGAGAAAGAATGGGAGAAAAATCCAGGTAACCAATGCATCAATATCATGTTGATGGTACAATAAAGAATTGAGAGATTGTCAGACACCTTTCCCCCTTTGAATCAATATGTATAAGTATGCTGTTCATCACTTGATGACTAGCTGACAGGACATCTCCCTTGCCTTTGTTGATCTTCTATACTGAACAGACATGAAGTGTTCAGATATTACATTTCACTGGGACAAATAGCTCTATCCAATATCATCTGATATGAACTAAGATTGTCCTTTAGCTCACAGGTCAATTCCTGGGGTTGACCAGCTGCTATACAATGGTTTATATTTCAGATCAACATGGGATTGTTTGCCTGAAGTCCTTTGAAAATTGCAGCTCTGGAATAATTGGTGGACCTCCTCACAGAAAACAGGTTGCAAGTATATCCACAAATCTAGGAGGCCATCTGCATTGACCAAGACTCTCTTTCTATAAGCAAATCCTTTGTTTAGAAAATCATAGAACAGAATTAATGTTTGAAATAAAACACCTACAAGTATGTTTTAATCACTGAAGATAAAGCAAAAACCATAATCCCATCACTATATCCTTTCTAGGTACCTTCACAAGACTTGCTAGTTTCTATATTATGTTCATGGCATTTTTTTCCAGTCAAGGGTCCAGGAACAGGGAATTATATTTTTCTAAGCACAATGTGCTTTTCACAGTTACGCATCCTCTAGGATATAGAAGGGCAAAGTGCAGCCCAAGGACTGTATGCAATTCACTCAATCATCACTGTCCACTTAAAAATTAAAAGGGTATTTATGGGTTTTTTCACCCCCAATTCACCTCCAAAATATCTCAAAACCACTGCAAAATGTTGTTTTCTGTCCTCCTTGTCCCTGAACACTCCAGATGTCTTAAAACTTTGCTAGAACCTCAGAATACCATCCAATAATCAGCCAGAATTATAATCAGAAGTGACATCACTTTCTGATAAATGCTGGCTGTTTAGTAGGATGACTTGGGTCAAGATCGGGGGTTGATCTCCAGCAAAGTATCGCTGCCTTGTCATGGCACTGGAGCTTGAGCATCTCAATTATGCCATGAGTGAAACCATGAAGGGACACGCAAGACAGGAAGGTCAGACCAAACACAATCCATTGGGAAGGTAATGGCAACCCACCCCAGTATTCTTGCCAAGAAAACTAAATGGATCAGTACAACCAAAGATATGTCAGTATGCCATTGGAAGATGGGACAAAATGCTACTGGGAAGGAGCAAAGGATAAGTTCAACTAGCCCCAGATGTGATGATGCAGCTAGCTCAAAGCTGAAAGGAAGGCTAGCGGCCAACAGTAATAGGGGGAGATATGCCCAATTAAATGCACAATTCCAGCCAGGAAAGATAAGGAACTATTTTAAAACAAGCAATGCATGGAAGTGGAAAAAGACAACAGAATAGGAAGGTCAAGAGATCTCTTCCAGAAAATTAGAAACATTGGAGGTAATTTTCAGGTGAAAATGGCCATGATAAGAAACAAAGATGGCAGGGACCTAACAGAAGCTGAAGAGATTGAGAGAAGGTGGCAGGACTATACAGAAGATCTGTATAGGAAGGATAATAATATCGAGGATAGTTTTGATGGTGTGGTGAGTGAATTAGAACCAGACATCCTGAGGAGTGAGGTTGAATGGGCCTTAAGAAGCATTGCTAATAACAAGGCAGCAGGAGACGACAGGATCCCAGCTGAAGTATTTAAAATCTTGAAAGATGACGCTGTCAAGATGATGCATGCCATATGCCAGCAAATATGGAAAACATAAGAATGGCCATCAGACTGGAAAAAATGAATGTACATCCCCATGTCAAAAAAAAGGAAATGCTAAAGAATGCTCAAAATTTTGTACCACAGCACTCAAGATCCTACAAGGAAGACTCCAGCAATGCATGGAGAAAGAGTTGCCAGATGTGCAAGCTGGGTTTAGAAAAGGCAGAGGAACAAGAGATCAAATTGCCAATATTCGTTGGATAATGGAGAAAGACAGGGAGTTTTAAAAAAACAAACATCTATTTCTGTTTTATTGACCATTCTAAAGCCTTTGACTGTGTAGATCATAATAAATTGTGGCAAGTTCTTGGTGGCATGGGCATACCAAATCACCTTGTCTGTCTCCTGAGGAATCTGTATAAGGACCAACATAGCAACAGTAAGAACTGCCCATGGAACAACAGACTGGTTCAAGACTGGGAAAGGCATACAGCAGGGTTGTATACTCTCACCCAACCTATTCAACTTGAATGCAGAACACATAATGTGATGTACGGGGCTTGACGAATGCAGTGCTGGTGTGAAAATTGTTGGAAGAAACATTAACAACCTTAGATATGCAGATGATACCACTTTGATGGCCGAAAGCGAGGAGGAGCTGAGGAGCCTTCTAAACAAGATGGAAGAAGAAAGTGTAAAAGCTGGGTTGCAGTTAAACTTTTTTTTTTTTTAAAAAAAACAAGATTAAGGCAACAAGACTGATTGATAACTGCCAAATAGAGGGAGAAAACATGGAAGCCGTGACAGACTGTATTTCTAGGTCCAAAGATTACTGGAGATGCAGACTATAGCCAGGAAATCAAAAGATGTTTACTTCTTGGGAGGAGAGCAATGACCAATTTTGATAAAATAGTGAAGAGTAGAGACATAACACTGGCAATGAAGATCCGCATAGTTAAAGCCATTGTATTCCCGATAGTTACCTATGGATGTGAGAGCTGGAACATAGGGAAGGCTGAGAGAAGGAAGATAGATGTTTTTGAACTGTGGTGCTGGAGGAAAATTCTAAGAGTGCCTTGGACTGCGAGAGGATCCAACCAGTCCATACTTCAGAAAATCAAGCCCGACTGCTGATAGGAGGGAAGGATAGTAGAGGCAAAGGTGAAGTACTTTGGCCACATAATGAGAAGACAGGAAAGCTTAGAGAAGACAATGATGCTGGGGAAAATGGAAGGAAAAAGGAAGAGGGGCCGGCCATGGCAAGATGGATGGATGGTATCCTTGAAGTGACTGGCTTGACTCTGAAGGAAGTGAGGGTGGTGACGGCTGACGGCTGTCAGGGATAGCGTGGGCTGGTCCATGAGGACACGAAAAGTTGGAAACAACTGAACGAATAAACAACAACAATGAAGGTTGATAGGTGGGAGGCTTAAGAAGCAAAACTACTAAATATTTGAGCAGTTTTATTTATTTATTTATTTATTTACACTATTTATATACCGCTTTTCTCACCCCTAGGGGAACTCAAAGCTGTTTTGGGGAGGTGGATAGAGAAATCACTTGGAAAACATTTTTTACAGAAATCTGGAAGCTTGGGTATGCTACTGGAACCTGCTTTTTGGGGGGAGGGGCATAGGGATGGAATCTACCCCACTTGAATTGCCCATCCCAGCTCTAAAATAAAGCTGACTTCTAGCAATACAAAACTTCATAGTTATAGAGTATGTGAAATCAGTATCTCCCAGTACTATATGTAAAACCCAGAGAAGCTTATTTCCAGCTGATTGAAATAGAAAGTAGCCTTGCCTTAGGTCACCTTAATACTGCTTAGTCCAGCTCAACACGTGATAGTTCAGGGTCAGGGCCAGTGGGAACGAATCCTCCTTTGCAAGCATTAAACTGATCCAGTTTCAGTTAATTGACCATGGCCAAACCGTGGGCAAGTTTTTCATGACACATTGATTCAAATTTGGTAGGGCTGTGAAGTCCAGATAAATGTGCTTTGGAGGGCAGATCTCATTTGCAGATCACCAACCGCTATTTCTGATAAAGCTAAGATTCAAGTGGACAAGGCAGAAAATAATAGATTTATTCTATTTTAAAAGTATGACACTTAATAATACACTTGCCCATAGTCTGGTATTTAGTTGGATCTCCTTTAAATACTTATGCAACATTCTATTACTGCATCAATTTCTGGAAAATGAAGGTGAAATCCTTATGTGACTTAGATAAAGGACACAGAAAGGAAGCTATCTTCGAAAGTAATCAAGAAAATATCAGTTAAATTCTGAACTCCCATCCATTCCTTCGATGTCTCCTGGGAGGAGTTAGGATACTGATCTTTCATACAATTAAATTCTTTTTGTTTATTGTTACACCTTTTTGTTGTGAGTTTCCAACTCTGTTCTCACTGAGAATTGGCCACCTGGAAGTTAGCACGGGGGACAGAACACACCCAGATGACTCTATCTTCCTTGGCCTTGAAGAATGACCTTACAACTACTACAGACTTCTTTCAGGTGCTCTCCAAAGATCAGTGACATTTCTTATAGCTCCTGCTCCTGCTCTTGCTGGGGTTCTAGGAAATAACAGATCACATTGCAGTAAAAATAAACTTTTACCAGAAGTGTTTTCTGGTAAAAAGACATTGGAAGGGAACTTCCTAAGCTATCAATCGTTACTTTGATATCAGAAGAAACCTCAGAAAAAGACCTCAAGATTGCCAGGGAGCTGGCTGAAGCTACCATTCTCCCTTCACAATCACAACCACCATCACTTGGAACAGCACCAGGCAAATGACCATATTCAGTACTCTTATGATGCCATAAGCCTATAAAGACAAATAGCCATTTTATTTTATTTTTTTTAAGAATTGTGATTACTTTAGAAACTGTGGGCCGTGGTTGATTATCTGGGATCCTCCGAGCATTTTTCTGTTCGTTTAACTTGTCTAATTTCAAAGGAAGGAGGGGGTGGGGTGGAGTTGGAATTGTATGACCCTCATTCCTTTTTTCTTCTTTCTTTGTGTAAGAATCCTCTGCTTAGAATGTACATAAAATAAAAATTAGTGTAAGGACTCTAATTAGATTCATTACATGGACAATATTCACTAAATACTTCTTTATAAGGCTGTTTTTTTTATTCTAACAGCAGAGTTGTCCGTTTGTAAAAAGGGAAAACAAATTAGTTTTGCTGAGAGATGTTATCAGCTCTTGTTGGACTATCAACCCTTCTGCTGTGGATTACAATTTCAGCCTCTTCTTTTGGATACAAATCTTGGTTTGATTGTAGCTTTCATTAACTGCCTTTTCTTTGCTGTGGATTAAAATTTCATCCTCCTCTTTTGGATATAAACTGCTGTTGGACTCCCTATTTGAGATGATAATGGACTAGAGAATGGCTAGAATTCTGAATGCTTTAATAAACAACATTTCCGAATTACAATATTTCTTGATTGGATTATATAATTGGAAAATTGAAAACAGAATTTATATTGAACTGGTGTTGGAATAATTTCTAATTCATGCCTCCCTATGAGAGGGAATTGATTGACTGGAAGAACTTTCTCCTTTAAGCATGAAGCAACAGAACATTAGACAGAATATCAGAACCTGAGAATTAGGAGTCAAGCTTTGAGATAAGACTTTAGAAACCTATGAGCAACTATGCAATAACTGTAAACAAAGAACAGCTGTGGGAAAAATTATTACACTGATTCATTGCTGGCAGAAAACATTTTTAGCTGCTGGTTGCTCACTATAGCTGAACTAAAGGCCTAGTAAAAGACTAGAGAAACATCTACTGTCATTTGAAGTTAATCTCTTTAAGGAATGATGGCAACAAGGGTGAAGGAAGCTCAAGAGACAAGTGGAAGTTTAATAGAACTACAACCTAACATAACAGAATTGTCAAGTTTTCGGGAAAAACTTCAGGAGATCCATAAAACAATGAGGGAGGACTTGGACTCTTTGAAATCAGAATCCTGACAAGAGTGGGCTGAAGTGAAGGGAGCTCTGAAACAAGTGACAACAGATTTAAAATTGACAACTGATCATGTGAATACACTTGAAAAGAAATATAGTACTTTGGATGATCAAGTTAAAGCAACAGATGACAGAAAAATCAATGACAGAGAGAGGCACCAATACTAGCAATTTGAGATTTGAAAGAAAGAAAACATCGGATAAGAATAACAAGATTTCTGGAGGGGCCAAAATAAGATACAAGAGTTTTGCTGTTTGAAGTCTTAACTGATTAAACCTTAGCTATGGACAAGGCCAAACTGGAATATCAGATTGATCAAGTTGGAATGGCTCCTGGACTATGATTTTGAATTGGTGTGGTTTTAATGGTTGATTTCAAAGTATTAAAAATGTATTAAAATGTTATGATTTTTTAAAATTTTCTGATTTTAATATTTGTGTATATTGTATCTGTTTGTTGTTGTATGGCATTGAATACTGCCCATTTGGAAGCCGCTTTGAGTCCCCTTCGGGGTGGGAAGAGCAGGGTAAAAATATAGTAAATAAATAAGTTTATCAGATTACAAACAGAACGATTGATCACAGGAAAATCCCCAGAGATGTAATAATGTACTTCACAAAGGTGTTTAGAGGTGAAATATTACAGAACCATAGAAGCAAAATTGATATAACAGATTATGATTATGAGAGACATTCTGAGTCAGATCTTAGTTTTTAAAAAGGGATTATTTTATTCTTACTAAGAAGTTGAGAAAAGCTGGAAGGCCTACCTTTCTCTCCAAGAAGAAGTGATACTGGATTGTCACACCTCAACGAAGAAAATATTTTTACTAGAAGTTTAAACAAGACCTGGAAAATGAAGATGAGCTAGAGGGAGTACACAGGGAAGGAGATCAACAAGAAGAATCAAGAGAAATGACACAAGACTTGAGCAATAGGAAAGAAGAGGGAAAACAGTAAGGTAGTGACAAGGAAAAACCTAAGCAAAGCCAAAATGAGAGAAACAGATAGATACAGACTGACTTATTTAAATAAAGTACATAAAGATTGGCCATTAGCCATTTTTAAATAAATGACAAGGAGTGAAGAACATTGATGAGACAAAAGGCATTGAATAGAATTACTAGATTTATATGAGTAGGCATTTAAATTTATTATTATTATCTCTGTGATTGGGAAATGTGATGATACCACAACTTTGTATTGATTAACCTGGGGTAGATTCTGGAAGCAGTCAGATAAATTTTGTCATTTATAAGATAACAATACCACAGAATATATGTTTTAGGTAAATATCTTATAGCAAAACCAATTTATGTATTTGTGGTTAAGATTAAGAATACTATGAGTAAGCAATGAAGATGATGGAACTGATAAGACTAAGCTGAAGGCATTTGAAGCAAATCAGTATTGTTTTAATATGTTTAGTGTTTATTAGTATTATTTTAATGTGTTAACTGAAGGTTTTTGAAAGGTATTACTATTGTTTTAGTGTATTTGAGGTATTTATATTGATAGTGTATAGTGTTTATCTGTAGATTTGTTGACTGTGGATGTTAAAAAATGATATAACAAAAAAGAATGACCTTACTTGAGAATATACAAGCAGAATTCTTTACATTTTCAAATTTCAACAAATATAGCATTAGCTCTACACTCTCTTTGTATTTGTTGAAAGATCAAGAATCTATGAAAGAATAAAGATAATTAACTGTGCCTCTGAGACCTCTGTGTAAGATGGCAGAACCTTACAATTCAAATATGATTTTGCTAGTGATGGAGATAATATTCTGAATGTAATTGACAAATGTTTGAAAAATACATTTCTTGAGTGTTGGTAAACCCTGATGATAGAAAATAATATTTCCTGTATGAATTCTGTGCAGAATAAATCCTGCACTCTGAATAGGCTTCAAAAATTGTTCAGTTTCCAATGACATTCTTAGAGAGGGAAAAATTGCAGGAAGTTATTAATGGATTCTTGAAGGTCAAACAAATAAAGCATTTCATAGCTAAATTACTGATCCAACTGACAAACTTCCTTGCACCTACAGGAATCAACATTTGGAAACAGATGAGTTAGCAGTCAGTCTCTGTTTGCCTTTCCTCCTTCCTGGACTTCTATTGATAAAAATGTGTTCTTACTTCTTTCAAAATCCACCCAAAAAAGGGAAAAAAGAAAAAGCCGGCAACTATAACTCACCAAGAAACAGGGGGTATCATAAATCTTGTTCTCCCAGGTGTTGTGTCAGATAAGTCATAAAACTGCTGGAGTGTAGCTGGCTTAGTATTCAACAGGCCCCTCCCTGCTATGTCAGACTGATTATTATCTGAGGTCATTAACATTGTTGTGATTTATAGGAAGATTCACAGAACTTTTATCAGGTTTCCAGGGATGAATTATAGTGAAGTCCTGTGGAGGAAGTTGAGATGCATAGAAACAAGGAACTCACAGTTATGCAAGCTGTTACATTTGTCATCTTATTTCTTCCCTTTCCCTATTTGATATTATAATTGCATTTGGAGACTTTTTAAAAACCTACACAGCCCATTTACGGCACATGATAACTACTACCATCACAGAACTCTAAATGCCACTTAAGGCCAGGTGCTATGGTCTGATGCTTGGTACTTCAGAACTTGTCTCTTTCAGATATTACTTTCTGCCCCACAAGATAAGTACATTATGGAAAAAAAATAGTTGTTTTGACATAGACACTTGACTATATTTGTCTGAAAGGACATGGTCATTTCATATGATTTTTAAAACTGCTGCCAAAGATATTGCATGTGTTTATTATATAATTCATTTTGGTTTACTGTTTATATGTGTGCATGTGCGTGCACACATGCACATGTTTAGTGGAAAGGAAGAAAGACAAAATCATAAAAAATGTAAGACTATGCAATGCAATTGTTAAACAAATGAACCAGCTAAAATACAAAGAAAATCATATATCTTTATTTAGCCAAGTATAATGTGCCATTGATTGTAATGCACACCTCAGTTTTGAAGGTGCACTTTGTAAAAAAAATGATTTGTTAAATGAAATGCGCAGCTTTCGCTTGCCTGCTGGCCATTCTGCTGCCTGCCT
The DNA here is from genome assembly GCF_037176765.1 of Anolis sagrei. Taxonomy (NCBI): domain Eukaryota; kingdom Metazoa; phylum Chordata; class Lepidosauria; order Squamata; family Anolidae; genus Anolis; species Anolis sagrei. The sequence goes on from NC_090024.1 coordinate 230,652,811, forward strand.
TAGAATGGTCAACAGAAAAGGGGAAGCCATGCCTATCAATCAGACCAAGTCTAGCAAAGTCATCCTAATGGACTGTAGGCAGCTTCCCATCTAAGACCTCATTCACAACTCCTTCAAAACTAAGAGGGAGCTTTTGAAGGCCTTGTGAATTAGGTTGTGCCCCTCTCTGAGGCTGAGTCCCCAGCCTCAGCCTAATGGAAGAGTGCAGATGGGTTTACATGTGTGATTCTTATGCGCCATTCAACCTAATGTACACTTCACTTTTGGCTATGTAATTTTGCCAAAAAGGGTAAGCATTGGATCGGAATATATTCGGTAATATTTAGCAAAGTGACAATTATATATAATTAAAATAAACAAGACTATAGCAATATCATGATAAACTTCCAAAATCTTTGGAAAACAAAGATGTTTTTAACTGAAATTTGTAAATAACAAGAGAACTTTGCCATGTTGTTGTTATGGATCTTCAAGTCACTTCTGATATGTGATGGTCCAAAAAGGAACCTATGACCAGATTTACTTGGCAATATTTGTTCAGAGGAAGAGAGATTTCTTCCTCTGAGGCTGAGAGAATGTAACTTGTCTGTATTATAAACGGTTGCCCTGAGCCTATTTAACAGGCAAAGTTGTTCCTAGAAGCTCCATGATGCAATCTTTCAAGCGTCTTTATGGTTTCACCTTGACTGATAGTTTATAAAAGATTAGAGAGAATAGTAGCAAAAATTTCTCTACCTTCCTGTAATCAATACACATAAAAAAAAACCCCAGAAGATTGTAAAACTGCAATTCACCTGAATCCAACTGGTGACAGATCATTTAGTAATATACAACAACATGCTGAGTGTGTATTTGCAACTCAAACAGGGAAAGCCCTCAATACTTTCAAAGGATTATTGTAAACCCAGAAAAATGCTGTATTTAAACACCATCAGTCTTGGTAACTTAAATTCAAGGAAGCATATGAAACTGATTTTTGTTAGACAGCTAAGATGAAAAGCTCAAGCCTATGAGTTTGCAGAGTTTGGAAACATCAATTATTGAAAGTCTGAGGATTCTGAAAAATGAAGTCCAGAAAGTAACTTCAGCAGGTTTTGGAATTTGGGTCTTTAGAAGACATCACGATAAATTTATACATCCATGAACAAACAATAAATGAACAAAACCATGACAACCAGAAGCAATAGTACCCTTGTCAGAATTGCTTGACACAATTCTACATGCTGGCAGAAGAATCTGGAAACATTCTCCTCTTATATTCCAATCACCACCTGAACAAAAGAGACTATGAAGTGACTCCTTCTACACTGGCTAACAAGGTTAAAGATGCACTTATTGCTGACACATTATCCATAACTGAGTATTCACTGGAAGATACAAATAGATCACATCATGCCAGTCCTGTAGATATCACTTCTGGATATGTTCCATTTGCAAGTCAAATTGTGAAACAATCTACCAAAGAATGACATGTTGAAGATCTGTTCAAACCTGACCCAATATCATGTTTGGTATAATTCTTCATTAAACAGTGACATTTTAGAATAGTCCAAATGTACATTCGATCCTGCTAACTTGAAAACATTCCCATCATCATTCCTCTGTTAACTCATACCTACTTGTTAAGGAGGGAGCTTTCTTCATCACTAACGACAATTCTAGACTTCCAGGTTTAGTTGTTTCTACTTTTCACGTTTGGCATTGTTATCAATCTATGTGGCCCCTTAAGGATCCAAAGGTTTGAAAAATTACCTTTGAACTGGATATAATTCATCCTCATTGCACAGACTTCAAAACCTTTGTTGCATATTTGAATTGGTGTAGTAGAACTAGTATGTAAACAATGAAGAGGGATGACATAGTGAGAACTTTCATAGGATCTTAGAAATTTAGAATTGGAAAAGAGTGCAAGGACCATTCAGTTCAAAACCCTGTTATGCAGGGAACTTTTAAGCTTGTTGTTTGAGCTGTGTGCCTTAAAGTCCTTTCCACTATATGGTTTTGCCATAGGCAAAGATATCAAGGGAGTTTGGTGGGAACATGGGAGAGGGCCTTTTTTGTGACTGCTGGAGTGTTATGCTGTACCCGTTTCTCCCATTTCATTTGTTCTTTCATTTTTTTGCTTCCTTTGGGGGCATGAAACAGGACCCCACCCCCGGTACGAAAATAAGATCAGCACACAAACAAGCAGGAGCGGGTACCGGTTCTAAGCCTGTTTTTTGTGAGCACAGTTTAATCTTTTGTTTATTAATTCCTCAGCAAACAAAAAGTAAACCCTCATTTACTTTGCTCTTCCAGGAGGTCATCGCTCTTCTTTATCTGGAAGTGGTGAAGCCTGCTTTAAAATGCCTTGGAGAGAAAGAGATGCAAAGGCAGAAGAGAAAGGGGACTGGAAGTGCCTTCCTTGCATGAGACATGGAGGAGGAGAAGGAGAGGATGGCGCCCAGCCAGGCAGCATCAGCAATAGTAATGACCCAAGGCAGCAGCTCCAAAATCCGAGGAGGAGGGAAGAGGAGAGGGTCTTAGTCGCCTTTTTCCAAGGAGTGTGTGTGTTTTTGGTATGCAGGAGTGCCCTCGCCTACCAGGGCCTGCCTCCTCTAGAGTAGAAACAGCAGGTAAAAAGAAGTCTCCTTAAAGTCGGCACCGAGAAGGGGAGCCTGGTTGAGAAGACCTCCCCCGCCCCCAATGGGCTGAATGAAAACTGATCTTTCAGACCCTGCCACAACCCTAGAGTGGCTGCTCCTAGACTGTAGAACTTCCCCACAAGAGAGATCTTTAATTTTATGTTTTATATTTTAACTATATTTTAGCCTAATCTACACAGTACTATTTACTTGTTTTTAATGTTAGTATTTGCTTTGTTTTAAATGGGGACTCAAATATGTGGTTGTTAGCTGCCTTGAATCCTCATGAACAGAAAGATGGGGTATAAATAAAGTAAATAAATACATAAATTTTCCTGACAGGATTTGTTCAAAAGGTGCTTGCCTTTGCCTTCCTTTGAAGCTGAAAGAGATCTGTTCATAGATTTGTTCAGAAAAACCCAGTGGGTTTCCATGGCTCCGCAGGGATTGAACCCCTCCAAAGTTAAGACTGCAGTTTTCAAACCACTATCAGATGGTAGCCCTCTAACTATTAACATAATCCACAAAATTAAAGAAAAATCACTCTATAGAGCACTGTACAATATGATCTCTATTTCCATGAGACTGATAACTATGATTTCATTCACTTGCCTCTGGCAAAATTTCTCATCGCTGTGTCCTTTAGGTGATACTATGGTATGCTTCCATTAGACTTTGACCACAAAGCTGTGCCTAAGGAAGGACCTAGCCATACCTAAAGAGGTCTCCTCTGTAGACATTTCTGAGGTCTTCCAATGTGACTCTATGATACTCTTCCACTAAAGGCATTTATTCATAAGTGTTCATTGTTATACATGGTTTTGTGTATCCACTTGAAGTTTTGGTACAAAGTCCACATTGATTTAGGGGTTGCACTGTATTTATTACAACTGGATGGTGACAATGGTGGTAATGATTATGACTAAACACAAAGAGCCTTCTGTAGCCAAAGTAATAATTATCAGGTTATTCTGATTGTATTTGTCTATAAATTTGAAATATTCTCATTTCTCTTTCCTCCCTGAAAACTGTTATTCCATTTAGCATGCACATAAACCCTCTGTGGTGCAGTATGTAACTTCACCAAGTGTCATTGGGAAGCTTCCAGTCTTTACAACTAACCAGTTTTAAATGGTGTCAGAAGTAACAAGAATATGGATTTGATGACATGCTTATAAGATTGTCTCTTTCAAAATGTTCATTTTCCTGGCATGGAAAGCAGGAAGGTACATGCAGTTTGTCACAAAAAAGTATAACCAAATGTCACTCAATCACCTGGTAGCATTATGAAAGCAACACTGAGGTTTTCTTAAAAACTGTCATTTTGAAAGGTCTTTGTGAACAGAGAAGCCAATCTTGTCATGTATAAGAAGTTGCCAAGCCCAAAGAACTACAGTAATGACACTTCAGGCCTGAACATTTCAGAAACCTGTGGCTATTGGAAATGAGTGGGGAAGTTGTTTAAAGAACATTTCCTTAAAACTCTTTCCTCTTTCAAGTGCTAAAATAAAGTTCTGAAAAGATTTCTGTAATGATGGTTACTTTTCCCCCATTTTCAATAAATACAGCCATATTTCATATTAGCAAAACAGGGCACATTTGCCTAAGAAAGAATGAAGTGCAAATGCCAATGAAGTACACCTACCATAAATATTGATCATTGTGCTCAGAAAGATAATCCAGCTTTCCTGGAATTGTCCTGGTTGTCTAATCTTTAATTGCTTCCATTTGACAGAAACAGTCCCAATTAATCCTCTGTCATCCTAATTTTTCAGGTGTTCACAAAATGTTCCAGTTTCTTTCCCCTCTCCCTCCCTCTTTCCCTCATTATCGTCCCCTTACTATTATTGTTTCAAATTAGGTTTAAAGTTCATAAGTAAGTTGGAGAAAGGCAGGGAGTTTCAGAAAAAACATCTATTTCTGTTTTATTGACTATTCTAAAGCCTTTGACTGTGTGGATCATAATAAATTGTGGCAAGTTCTTGGTGGTATGGGGATACCAAGTCACCTTGTCTGTCTCCTGAAGAATCTGTATAATTACCAAGTAGCAACAATAAGAACTGAACAACAGACTGGTTCAAGATTGGGAAAGGCATACAGCAGGGTTGTATACTCTCATCCAACCTATTCAACTTGTAAAAAAAAATGGCAACCAGACTTATTGACAACTGGCAAATAGAGGGAGAGAATGTGGAGGCCGTGACAGACTTTGTATTTCTAGGTGCAAAGATTACTGTAGACGCAGATTGCAGCCAGGAAATCAGAAGACATTTACTTCTTGGGAGGAGAGCAATGACCAATCTTGATAAAATAGTGAACAGTAGAGACATCTCACTGGGAACAAAGATCCACATAGTTAAAGCAATGGTATTCCCTGAAGTAACCTATGAATGTGATTGCTGGACCATAAGGAAGGCTGAGTGAAGGAAGATAGATGCTTTTGAACTGTTGTGTTTGGAGGAAAATTCTGAGAGTGCCTTGGACCGCAAGAAGATCAAACCAGTCCATACTCCAGGAAATAAAGCTCGACTGCTCACTGGAGGGGAGAATATTAGGGGCAAAGATGAAGTACTTTGTCCCCTTAATAAGAAGACAGGAATGCTTAGAGAAGACAATGATGCTGGGGAAAATGGAAGGAAAAAGGAAGAGGGGCCAACCAAGGGCAAGATGGATGGCTGGATGGTATCCTTGAAGTGACTGGCTTGGCTTCGACGAAGCTGGGGGTGGTGATGGCTGGCAGGGAGCTCTGGCATGGGCTGGTCCATGAGGTCATGAAAAGTCGGAAGCAACTGAACGAATGAACAGCAAATAACTTGCATTCAATAAATTCATCAGGAGAGTAAAAAGAGAAAATAATTTTGCCCTTCCTAGTAGACTCAAGTAAAAGCAAACCCTGGGAGCCTCTCCTAATTCATTTGTTCTTCCTCATTTTTTACATCTTGACCACAGTCTAATGTTGCTTAGTCACAGATGTTCTGGTTTTAAGCTGTGAAAGATAATAAATACTGGCTTCCAAATTTAAAAGTTGTAGTCCAAAGGGTAACTGTTCCATGGTTTGAACATTGTTCTTACACTCAATTACATGAGATTAAGAGCCTGGAGGTAGATCATTTTTCTGGGGACTGGTTTGGCTCAGAAAAAAAGTGAAAACTTTGAGAGTATTTTTTAAAGATATGGATAATTTCTGGGTTAATATGAAGCTAGACCAACAGAGTGTGCCTCCCTCGTAGTTATGATTATGAACATGATTGCAATATTTTAAATTATTTGGTGTGCTGAATTATGCAATTACTCTCTCCTGATCTGACCCATCTTATAGAAAAGATCAAGTATCATTTAGAAGCAACAACCATGTCCTCAGCCAACAATCCACAGGATGTGGGAATATCCAGATTTGGTCTATATCCATGCAATTCAATGTAGAGAATGATATACCCAAAATGGGCAGTTGATTCCTGAGGGGTGAGGTGCCACAATTCTAGCCTAGGACAGGGTAGGTAACTGTGGAAGATTAGAGGGCCTCATTAGCCCTCATATATCTGCATCAGTCCTGCACACTTGATTTTCACCATGTTTTCAGGCCATACATCTAAACACAGTTCATTGAACCCATTGACAATGTGTAAAATTGATTTTTTTAAAATTTAAAACTAGAATTTATGAAAGCATAACTTCTGCACAAAAAAAACAGCTTGTAACTACTTCTCTTCTTTTCCCCAAATATTGAATTATTTGTCCAGAGGAGGAATGTGTCCAGAGAAGGGCGACTAAAATGATCAAGGGTCTGGAGAACAAGTCCTATGAGGAGCGGCTTAAGGAGCTGAGCATGTTTAGCCTGAAGAAGAGAAGGCTGAGAGGAGATAGCCATGTATAAATATGTGAGATGAAGCCACAGGGAGGAGGGAGCAAGCTTGTTTTCTGCTTCCTTGGAGACTAGGACGCGGAACAATGGCTTCAAACTACAAGAAAGAAGATTCCATCTGAACACGAGGAAGAACTTCCTGACTGTGAGAAACATTCAGCAGTGGAACTCTCTGCCTCGGAGTGTGGTGGAGGCTCCTTCTTTGGAAGCTTTTAAGCAGAGGCTGGATGGCCATCTGTCAGGGGTGATTTGAATGCAACATTCCTGCTTCTTGGCAGGGGGTTGGACTGGATGGCCCATGAGGTCTCGTCCAACTGTTTGAGTCTATGATTCTATGATTTTTAGGCCGAACTAAAGTTTATTTCTTGAAACACATTCAGGATGAAACTCTATTTTAAAATTAATATTTAATTGTGCTTCTCCTTTTCCATGCACTCAAACAAGACTTTCTTTTTTCTGCTTCCACTCCCCCCCCCCTCCTTTCTTAGGTATATATCGTTCTTGCATGAATTTATCAATCAAGGCAAATGGCAGATAAATAATAATAATGTATGCAGCAAATCTATTATGCCCTTGGAATTTATTTCAAACCTAGATTAAGTTCATAACTAGCCCCAGACAAATCTTGGGATTTATCTCTGCCATGGAGGAATAAATTTCAACAGCTAAGGTGATTCAAGAAGGCAGCTGTCTTATATGGCAGAAACAATGTTCAGTTGAACCACTCTTTCTCGGAGTCAGGCGACCATCTAGCCAAAGAGATGGAATATCGATGTGTGTGGTTCAAGGAGCAGCTGCTTTGCACTTGAAAGAAATTTCAAACTGTTTTGCCGAGTTCAGCACTTTGAAAGTTCACACAGAAAGAAGACCTTTCCACAACTTTTAGTACTGTAGGAAAGTATAGATAAGGATATCAATATATAAAGAGGGAGGAGGAGATAGTTAAATAGATAGATGATAGATAAATATGTATTTAGTAGGGCTGGTCAATTCGTTTCGTTAATTCGTAATTCGTTAAAAAATTCGTTAATTTTTGAATTACGAAACGATTACAAAACTTATTTTTAACCCTGGAAGTGTTTTTAAATATCGAAATGGCAGGCGGCAAAAAATTTTGTATTTCCGTCCATTTCGGAAATACGTAAGATGGCCGCCTGGCTTGCTGGGAGCTCTCCTCTCTCAGCGCCGGCTGAGTAAGTGAGAGGGCGAGCGAGAGGGCGAGCGGCGAGCGAGAGGGCAAGGGCGAGCGAGAGGGCGAGAGGGCGAGCGAGAGGGCGAGCGGCGAGCGAGAGGGCGAGCGAGAGGGCGAGCAGTGAGCGAGAGGGCGAGGGCGAGCGAGAGGGCGAGAGGGCGAGCGAGAGGGCGAGCGGCGAGCGAGAGGGTGAGGGCGAGCGGCGAGCGAGAGGGCGAGCGAGAGGGCGAGCGAGAGGGCGAGCGGCGAGCGAGAGGGCGAGGGCAAGCGGCGAGCGAGCAGCGAGCGAGAGGGCCCGCCAGAGTGAGTGCCTGCCTTCCCTCAATAATAATTTCTCCTCCCTATTCTACAAAATTAATAATTAAATTTAAAAAATATTTAAAAAATATTGAAAAAAAAAGGGTGCCATCTTTACAAAATGTTTTGTAAATATTTACGAAATTTCATAAATACCGAACTTTTTTTTTGGAAAATTTTGTAATTATTTTAAATATCGAAACAAAAAAACACCCCAATTACAAATCGATTTTAGAAACAAATTTTTGCGTTGTTACCCAGGCCTAGTATTTAGATATTATACCATATATACCCATGTATAAGCTGACCTCAGGTATAAGTTGAGGGCAGATTTTGAGGCTAAAATTATGGATTTTGATATAAACCAAATGTCAGGATACTCTTGGTGAAGCATTTTCTTGATAAAGTTTTAGGTCCCTCCAATGTTCTCGATATTTTGAAGACTTAACTAACAGTACACTCTCCAAATATCTTGCTTTGGCATGGATAATCATGGGTAATCCTCTGTCTTCCCACATTTTCAGCTGCTTTTACAGTTTCTTTCTCCACCTCCTCTCATTCTCCTCCTTTGTCTTTGTCTTATTTGAACTAGTGCAAACTTATTTCAAAATGCGAAAGTAGTTTTTATGCCATAGAGTGAGGAAAGGAGAAGGGCAGGGTGAGGAATCTTGCACTTTCCAGTAGGCTCAGGCAAAAGCAAACTTTTTCTCCTCATTAATAACTTTTGCTCTCTTGTGCCCTAGTTTTCAGCAGTGACACGTGTGTGGTTGTGGGGTACATGACAGTGATAAGGGAAAGGGTGGTAATAAAAGCAATTTGGGCAACCTATGTGTATGTAATTACACACAATGCTCTAGAAAAGGGATGGGAAAACTGCCACCAGGGCCCAGTCTCATACGATTGGAGGAACCCACAGGAAGCTCTTGTGGACCCCTCCAATAAAGGATGGGTAAGGAATGAAGGAAGGGGGTGGGAATCAAACTTCATAGATAATCAAACTTCATCCACAATTGGCTATGTCTGATCTACCTACTTTCAACTGTATCTTTGCTACTGCTGACTCCCGGTCTACACATTGCAAGTTAACAATCCCCAATAGATTATCATTTGTTGTGGTCCTGTGTGTGTGTTAGGTGTGTGTGTGTGTGTTGCAATGTTGGCAAGAAGAAATGAAAGTGGTAGCTAGACCTAGACATTTGATTCAGCAGTGTGCTGTGGGGAGGGGGGGGGGGGTTCCAAAGAATGCATTATCTACTGTTTCTGATGGGTAGCTGGGGGCCAGACAGAAACTAGGAGCCAGTGCCAGCCCTGCCAGACAGGTTACAGTGCTACTTCATTTTATATTATTTATAGTACCTTCAGATAGTTACCGTTTTAAACTACTATGGCCACAATCCCCCAAGCAACATTGCCATTCTAACTAGAGGATTGCGATTGTTCAAGTCAAACAGTAATTTTTGAGGTTCAGTTTCCCATTTTGAGGCTCTGCCTCCTCCATTCTTCTCTGAGAAATGTTTTCACATTTTCACAACAATAAACTATAAACACGGGACATGTAAAGCATCACTGAATTTCTCTGTGCAAAGGCACTGCTTCTGCTGTGGGACTTCAACCCTTCTCCTGGGATGACTCTGAACTTCCTCCTGAACTTTGAAGAACTGTAAATGGAACTGTGAGTTCTGATGGCACATTAAATATTAATGCTGGTATAAAACTTAATCCCAATTTATAATTCAGTTCGGTCTAATTTACTACATATTGCACAATTTCCTTTACAGATAACTTTTAGTGTGCTATATAAATAATAAATCAGTTCTCATGATTCTCGATTGTTTTAATAGGGCTTGGTATTAAACTTGCATTTGCTATCACTTAAATATCACCACACCAATTTATTTTTATATGAACTCTCTTTCCCTGCACCCTTTCCCCCCATTATTCTACCTGCACATTTTAAATCTACTAGCACATGACCTATTATTTTCTGGGAAATGTATGAATTTCCACTGAGCTAAAGAACTTTAAAAGGAAAGGAAAAAAAGGCTTGCATTGTTATAACTCACGAATAAGTACATTAATGGTACAATCCAATTCTTGAGTTACATTTGATGGAGGTAATGCTAGTAAAAATTTTAGCCAGTACTAGTCCAACTGTGAGGAACAAATGACATCAGTTACCATATTCCAGTTATGACAAGTGAAAGAAGCTATCTTAGAGACATTGCAAGCCCGGTTAGTTTGGACATTGTCCTCTCTTGGAACTATGTCTGAATCACTTTACTTATTACTCTAATAACCCAAACAATTCATTACTTGCTATAAAACCCAAAAGTTAACTAACTGAATGGATTTCTGTTAGCACTTTACCATTGCTGTTAATATTATGGAATAGTTAAATCTAGGAACAGGCTATCTGGTTCCCCCAAATGATTAATTCAGATATAACACATTGAAAATTCTAAGAAAAATGCTACAGGCAGTTCCCAAATTACAAACATCCGACTAACATACAACTCCTAATAACAAGGAGGGCAAAACAGGAAGTTAGAGGAAATCTACCCCTAGGAAGGAAAAATCACTTTTGAAAGAGTTATCATGGGGAAAAACATGTCTTCACGGAAGCTTTATCACCAACCCTTGTTTCCACAATAACCCAAATTGTTCAAAATCCAACTGTCACAGGGACAGAAAGTGAGGTGTAAACTTCTGAATTGGGGCACAGACGGCAAAACAAACATTACATGGGTATTATCCTTTCCATATGCTATGCAAAACTTAAAAAAAATGGCTGGGGTTACACTGAAAAAGTGCCTGTTTCACTTTAAGAACAAACCTACTGAACCTATCTTGTTCGTAACTCAAGGACTGCCTGTATATTAAAGGGCAATTCTTCCTAGCTGCAGCACCCCTTGTTGTTACAAACAAAAAAAATCAATTCAAATTCCATGCTGCAAAAAGACACTGGTTAGCAAAGGAATTCATTCAAAATATTATGTTATGTTGAGACTCATCTATATATTCCTTGTATGTCTTATAAGTTAGGAGCTGAGGTGTGCTACAGTAATCATTGTAAATCCCATGTGCCACTGTCTCCATTACCAACCTCCATGCAGCAAGCAAAGGAATATGCAAAGGTAAATTGATGATGAAAATCGGGGAATGCTGAACTCATCACTGAAAATGTCATCAAGTTAATGCAGTCACACATTAACTTTTCACAAATTATTTCTAATTCTCCGCATAGATGTCAGTAGTCTAGTACACACATTATTGAAAGTGGAGTCAATACAATTAGATCAGTGCAATGCTCCCACTTATCTGTACGTTCCATGGTATTGTGTTGCTAACTCATATTCAATCTCCATTCTGAACACATCTGAGAGCAGACTTTTAAACCTTGTAGAGAAGCTTGCCTCCTTATTAACATCTATGACCAAATCACTTGGTAGGATATGAATTTGCCTCTGAATAATTATGAGAAAGGATTGTGTCAATGGAGATTGTCTAGCAGACCGATAGGTGCAGTTCCACCTCTCCAGTTCCAGATTGTCTAAAAGAGTACATCAAAGCCAACAGGATTGCTCTTGAGCACAAACAAGAGTATCTGTCTTCCTTCAGTGCTCAAGAGCAACCAGGATGGGCCTGGATACACCTAAAGTTTGATCAGTGTCCAGGAAAACCAAACTGTGCCTAGCAGCCCCTTTGTAATTTCTGTGCAGGAGGAAGGTTGAAGAAGAATGAACTAAAATACACACAAGAGCTCTCTGCAGGAGCTCAAAAATACATTCCCCCAAGTTACAATTGCCATGTCAATTGAATAAGGCTTCTATTCTGAAATTAAGGCTAATAAGACTATGGATGCCAGATTTGAGGTTCCAGCTCTGAGGTTCCAAGCAGAAAGCATAAGGGAAATTTCTCTCTTTTGGTGGACTCAGGTCCAAGCGAGAGAAAAATGCTGTATGCAAATCTCCAGCACAGCTAGATAATGTTTTTAATGGTTTTAATTGTTTATATGGTTTTTATAATATTAGGTTGAATGTTTTTAATTGTACTTTATGAATGTATGGCATCAAATTCTGCCAATTTCCGTAAGCTGCCTTGAGTCGCCATAAGGCTGAGAAAGGTGGGCTACAAATGCCGCAAATAAATAAATAATAGAAGAGCAATATCTTGCAATTTATAAATTACAATGGGCAAGGATTTGTTGTTGCAACTTCCTAATATTTATTTATTTATTTATTTACTTCATTTGTATACCACCATTCTCAGCCCTAAGGCGACTCATGGCGGTTTACAACAAGCAAAAACAAGGCGAACAATCAAGGCAAAAATTCAATGCGGCATCAACAAGGTACTTAAAAACAGTTAACACAGTTAATACTTTCCATGAGACTATATACTTACTTAACTTCCTATCTATCCCCCTGTTTCACTGATGCCATGGTTCACTTTCTACACTGTTCTGCCCTCATTCTTTTGCTTAGAACCAAGTATGTTACATTAAATCTTCTTTATTCTGTTTTCTTGAAAAACACAAGAAGGAATGATCAAGCCTTTTCATCTTGATCAGCCACCTTAGCAAAGAGTTTTGTTTATAAACAGGACAATAAAATCTCTGCACAGGTATATTTAAAGGACAAGCATGAGCAAATGCAGTTGGTACTGTGTGTACCAAGGGACCTCCTGACATATGTTCAACCCATTAATTTTACAATATTTTCTTAGTGAGGTGTTTTTGCCAGTTTCTTCCTCTATAAAATAGTCTACAGAACCTGACCTTCCATCTAAGTTCTAACCAAGGCTGAGCCTGCTTAGTTTTCAAGATCAGATAGTTTATGGCATCTTTAATGCATGCATAGCACTTAATGAAATCACTAGGGACCATCTCTACATCTACAGTTTTGGACCAGAAGCCTCATGGCCTGAACTAGCAATCCTAACTAGGATACTTCACTATCTAGAAGTTTGACAGTGCTGATCTCCATCTTGATCCCAAGCTGAGACTTCATATTGATCTGAAATCTGAAACCCAAACTGTTGTGTGTGATAGGAACACTTCTGGTGAGCTGTTTCTCTGGGACCTTCTATGCTGTCATACAATTGAGAAATCAAGGCAAACAATCCAGATTTTCTGCTTTGAACTGGATTGAGTCTGCACTACCATGTAATCCAGTTCAAATCAGATAATCTGGATTTTATACAGCTGTGTAAGAGGGGCCCCTGTCGTCCTTAACTTAGTTTATATTAATTAATAGTTAATTTACAATATCTGTTTGTAAAGATCTGACATCAAAATTATTTTTCTTGCTCGCATTTTACTATTGACTTCCAAGGGAAAGAGAAAAAGAACAAAGCATTGGTTTACCCTGGCACAGAACATATCTGAGAATAGGAATTCACAAGAAACAAATTGTGACTTGAGAAGAATTAAAAGCTTTATAATATAAAGAGAAAAATAGGTGCCTTGGGGCAGAAAAGATCTTTTAAAACTAGATGTTCTCTTGAATTAAATAAAAAAAGCGAAGTGTGTGTTGGAGGGGAGAGGATAATTAACAAAGAGGCTAGAAGGGATTCAACCCAATCTAAATTGGAGATATAAATGAAGGCAACAAGAGCTGATGATGTGCTTAAAGCATAATATCATTGTATTTTTTCCCTCTTTATACAATGAACAGGTGGCTTTGGCATTATGCACCTGCATTTCTCTCAAAGCCCCCCACTGTAATCCAAATGAATGTTTCAGCAGCTGTTGAATGATTAGTGTTCTGATATATTCTCTTTATGCTCGTCGCTTACGTATCTATTTTTTCAAAAACCAGTTAAGCGCCTTTCCATTAAAATTAGGCCTGAGGTGGCATGGAAACAGAAAACAAAACTATAACAACAGATAAACAACTATAATAAAAATACCATTCAAATGGAGGAAAAAAATAATTGGACTACAAATTAAAGTGGAAATAAATATGTTTTCATTCAGCACTTTAGCACTCAATGCAGAAGGTTTCCTCTATAATTGTCTCCACGGTTGGGCCATCGTGTCTTTTAATAGTTTTCAAAGTATTTTTATTGGATTGCTTAATTTTTTTTAAAAGGAAAGTGCACCTTTGTATTATAAATTATTTTAGCCATACAGTGTAACCCCCACAGCCACAGAGCTGATATAGATGTTTTCACTTATCCATGGTTCCACTTATTCACTTAGGTCTCTCTTCTTGATAACTCTATTGTTTTTCTCATTAAAAATACAGTAATGCCTTGAGTTAAGAATTTTGAGCTCTTAACTCAATTTGCTCTTATTTCAAAGCAGATTTTGCCATTGAAATGCCTTGAAATGCTATTAATCTGTTTTTCCCACCGAAACCCCACCATTTTTGTTACGCATTTTTAAATAAGGAAATGTATTTTGTAAATAATAAATAATTTAATAAATGCACATTCACATGGAACAATAAAAAGAAATATCAACTTTAAAATGGTAGAAGAACTACTTTGTGGCAAGGAAGCACATTTGAGGCAACAAAATATGTGCTGGCCAGTGCATCAGCAAGGCAAAACCTGCACATAAACATGGAGCAATAAAAAAGATCAACTTTAAAATGGGAAAAGCACAAAGGACAAAGTGAAGAGGCAGAAGCATCATTTTCTTCATACTGTACTCATTCCAGCTTCCCTCCCTCTCTTGCTCTCTCTCGGTCTCTCTCTTCATGAAGCCAAACATACCAGGAATAAAAACCACACAAAATCAGCTAGCCCAAAGTCCCCCAAAGAAGACAAGAACAACATCTCTTAACTCAACATGCTCTTAAGTTGGTTATCTCTTGAGGTTCCACTGTAATAGAGTTCTCCATTATCCACAGTTTCATATAACCCATACAGTGTATTATGTTTTACACTCTCCTGCAGATTACTAAGGGTCCTATATTGGGAAAATGATGGGATATAAACTAGGTATTTTTTATTTAGTAAGTATTTCACATAAGTATGATTTCTTATTTCTTTTTTTAAAGAAACACACACAATGTTCCTATGGTCTTTTAAGTTCTAACCCCTAAATGGGCCAATTGATAACCTTGATCCCGTTAATGCAGGAGCAAACAGTTACAGCCATTTAGAAGTTTTCACAATTCAACATCCATAATTCTTCACCTTTTCTTCTCCTATTAAAGCACACTGCAGTCCAGTAACACCAGTAGAAACATAGTTGTTAAATGCTGCAAGAATCCCAGCCACTACTCAGCTTTGCAAAGGGTTTCAGCAGTAGTTATCCACTTTGTATGTGCTGGCTTGCTCTGTGACCATTGTAGAAGTAGTTATCTTGGAGTGCCCCTACAGTGTAGAATTAATGCAGTTTAACACCACTTGAACTGCCATGACTCAGTGCAATGGTATTCTGGGATCTGGAGTTTGGTGAGGCACAAGCACCAGAGAAGGCAACAGAGACTGTGTAAAGCAACAACTCCCTTGATTACATAGCATTGGGCCAGGGCAGTTAAATTGGTGTCAGAATGCATTCATTTTACTTTGTAGATGTATACTAGTTAGGTAGGTAAAGTAAAGGTTTCCCCCGACATTAAGTCTTACCGTGTTCTACTCTGGGAGGTGATGCTCATCTCAATTTCTAAGCCAAAGAGCTGGAGTTGTCCGTAGACACCTCCAAGGTTATGTGGCTAGCATGACTGAATGGAGAGCCATTACCTTCCTGCAGAAGAGGTCCCTATTAATCTACTCACATTTGCATGTTTTCGAACTGCTAGGATGGCAGAACTTGGGTCCAACAGTGGGAGCTCACCCCACTCCCTGGATTCGAACCGCCAACTTTTCAGTCAGCCAGTTCAGCAGCTCAGTGGTTTAACCTGCTGCACCACCACGTTGCCTTTTATCTTTAGTAATAAAACAAAATAAAATCCACCACTGACATCTTTATTGGATTGGTCAAAAGTATCAAAATATATCACACTAGATTTCAAAGCTTTATAGGCTTCTTGATTGGCGGGGTGGAGTGTGTGTAAAAAAATAGCACACAGATAAAAGAAAGTGGCAGGTTGGGTCACCAAAATGAAAATGGAGACAACACCAGTACCTTTAATAATGTGGAAGAGATTTCAGCCCAAGTTGGCTATTACCCAAATACATAAAAAACACCACTTGCTGAAATTCCTTCTTCTACATAATATTTAATATTTAAAGGAGCTGTCTCCAGTTTTCACTCTGCCACTCTAGTTTTGGAACTTACAAAAAATGTGTTTTGGATGTTGCCAGGGTTGGCTTAACACATTTAGAGGTCCTAAGAAACTATAAACAATAATAGACCTTTTTTTTTACTTTTCAAAAAGAAACAAAACTGACAGTAAGTTGAAAAACAATGTTTATTTCTGTAGGCTTCCACTTTGTTTACTACTTTGGCTAATTGTTAAAGACCTTGTAAAACTTCAACTCTTGTGATTCCATAGCATTGAACCATGCCAGTTAAAGTAATTCCAAACTGCATTATAGTAATTCTACAGTGTAAGTGTTCTCTAGTTACACCAAGCTTCCTTGGAGGTTGCTCCTTAGTTGTGGAATTCCCTCCCATGGCAAATTAGGTTGGTTTGCTCTTTCTTCTCCTTTTGCTGTCAGGCAAAGAGGCATTTATTCAGGCAGGCTTTTAGTTTATAATTCATGTGACAGAAAGTGCTTTAAATGGGGTTGTGCTTTTATCTTTGTTTTATTATGTTTTAATTGTTTTATATTGTTTTCACTTTGTGTTTTGAACAAATTGTTGTTGTTTTAAATTTTATGTACAAACAGCTTTTTAGTTGTGTCCTGTGTTCAGTTGGTTGTAAGACACCTTGGATCCTTGTAAAAGGAGAAAGGAAAGATATAAATTAAACCATTCACTTGCTCAATCAATCAGTTATATGGATGAAGGAATAGAAAATTAATATCACCGACAACTACTAAAATTCCTTCTTTTGCTCAGCTATTGAAAGGACAAAATCCCTCTTGTCTGGACTGACACATCACCTCTACTTAGCAAAACATGCTTCCTATATATACTCAAGATGGGATTACCACACAGAGAAAGAAGCACATCAGTGATCAGGGGAAAATGTTTTGAAAAAGGGATATGATGGAGCTAAATATGGTCAGCTGCTGTGTTGCAAGGAGGGGGTTAGGAATCTGACAATCAGTGAGAAGGTGTTTACAGAAATAAAGCTTTCACATTAGTGAATGTAATGAGTTGGATCCAGAGACTTTCAGGGCTTTATCACTTACTTAGGTGATCCATTGTAGCTTGAGGATGATGGTCCTAAAAGTGAAGTGTTTTAGCAGTGGAATCGTAGGTGGCTATGGTGCCCTATTCTTGATCCACATGTTCTCCCGCAGTAAGGACATTGGTTTCCAAGTGGAAGACAGTCCTGGTCAGGGTTGGCTAGATGTGCTTTCCTCTTGGCACATCCCTTTCTCCCTTCATTCATGCCTCTTTGAATTCTGTAGTACTGCTGGTCACAGCTAGAGCACTCAAGGACCAGGGTTTCCCAGTTCTCGGTGGGCTTTATCACACCAGCCTGTTGTCTCACAAATAAACACATTGTTGAAACAATTGGTAGCTTTCTGATTTGAAAATGATCACTACTTCACTTGCTTACAAAGCTCTATTACCGCCTTGCATGGTTGCAACATGGAAGAAGAAGAAGGGATGCAGGGAAAAATCATGTTCAAATAATTGCTGACACAAAAACAATCTGAACTGATGGTTAAAAAAGGAGGCAGGAGATGTGTGGCATGCTACTCCCCGCTCCCTAAGGAAACAACCATGAAGGAAGGGAAGAGGAAGGGAACTCTTCCGATGATCAATGGAGGAGAGGGGCTCAAAGGGAGAAAATGTTGGATTAAGCATGGGGTATTTTCTTTAGGGTGAGGAGTGAAATCAGAGCAAACTTTGCTAAGCCTCCCTGTCTCTTTGCTGGGGCTCACTTTTTTGCACAGAAGTAAAGCTGAGTAAAACCAACCCTGTTGCCTCGAAATAGTGAGGAGGAAGGAGGGAAGAGGAAGAGAATTATGCAATCACATTCTGGCATGTAACAACCAATATTGAAACTGTAGCAAAGAGACTGATTGCACCAGAGGCAGAAATAGAGAGGAATGATATGTGGACCCATTCATTAGTTTTTCTGTCATTGAAAAGGGGCACCCTATTGATTATTTAAATCCATAGCAGCAAAGGAAGGGACACAACATTATGTGGAAAGTACATCCTAAATATGCTATTACCCTGCTGTAATTGAGCTCTATCAACGTTGTGTGATAAATTCTTTAGTCACATTTTAATTCTGTTCAATTCAACAGAAAAAAATACAGGCAGATGTCCTTTATTTCATTGGGTTCAATTTGAATATCAGCTTCTGGATCTTGCCTACTGATGATAACAACAACAATAATATGGTCTATGGCGGGAACATTTACATCTGTTGAAACCATCCTGCCATCCAGATGTAGGTTACCTAGCAACTAAGGCCAGAGAGCTCTAGACATTTTCATCACAAGTAGTAGGGCTTCTCTCCATCCTGGTATCATTTTGGTAGCCAAACATCTAGCAGGAGTGATCTGACCGATGAAGGCATTGGGGCATAAAGAGGAGGAAACATGCTATAGCAAGAACAGAAACTATCTCATTAAATTTAAATGTGTCCTTGTCTTTTCTCTCATCTTGGTATTTAAGAGCAAACAGAGCCTTTGATTACAACTGCCAAAAAGAAAAAAAATGGAAGGGAAGAGAGGAAAGAATCCATATATAACTGTGACTGGGAGCAAGAATTACACTTCTTTATGCAAATGTATCAGTTACTTAATCAAGAAAGCATCACTTAGATAAGATAAATTTAAAGATTTTGCCTCCTGCACAGCATATTTAATAGTGATTTATTTAACTAAGTATTGATTATTTGAGGGTTATTAACCCAGAACTGGATAATAATTGAAACTCTATCATGGTTTGTAGGGCAGTGTGAAGTCTTATATTTCCACTTGTCATTTTGATGACATTGTTTCTAATACAAAATCTGTATGTCTTGTGCTTGGAAAATTTATTAGGAGGAGTTGAGGAACCTTTCTCGTAACTTTTCCAGTAACTATGACAGCACTCTTTATAAATAAACACATGACATAAACTAGGATCTGGAAATGGGAAGATCACCTCTGATACTGGAAGATTGGGATTTGGGAACTCTTGGAGACCATTTTCATCAGTTGTCATCTCATTTACAGTAATGAAGTTGTGTTTGCAATGTAAGCCTTGGACATAAATGCTGATACTTTTAGAAGACAAGCCTCAAGGACCCTTTGCCAAGATCAACCCAAGATAAATTGCCGTCTGGGAAGAAGGCACAATGGCTCCTCCTCTCAGCTAACTAGATGGGCAGTTAAGTCTTGCTTCAATACTGACAGTGGAGCACATTGTGAATGATATTTGAGACACGGAACTATTTGTGGGATTGGGGAAAGTAGGACAGATTATGTAGGGTGGGATGTTTTTTCTAATAGCTGTTAAGAGAGAATTCATGAACAGCAGAATTCATGAACATAAGATGTCAGCTCATTTTAATGGTTCAACCAGTTCTGTCACTTTGGCTTCATCACCAGCTATTTTTTCCTAGTGATATCTGAGCCGTGCTCCATTCCAATTCTGCCATGGCATAATGTGAATTGGAAACAAGGATCAATGTCAAAAGATTATACATAAATTCACTCATCTCAGTATTCATTGATTAGCGACTTCATTAGACACAGGATGCAATCCTCCTCCCCCATTTCAACTCACTTTAAAAACAGTTCAAAGATGGAGTCCTGTGGAGCCAATCATATGATTCAAAATCAGTTCCCCTTTAGAATGTGAAAGAATGTGGAATGGAAGGAGGCCACACTCGCCAAAACACAAAGAATTACAGTAGAAATGGGGGGGGGGGGGGGTAAATCACGCATGATGGGGTGACTATATTATCAACTTTCCTTGTACATGGAATGGAATAAAACAATATGGTAAAAAGATTATTCTCCATGGGATGAGGTACTGTAGGCCCTTGAAAGTAAGGGAAAACAAATGTAACAAACAGAAACCTTAGGTCTTGAAAGCATTTTGTCAACTCCATGGATTTCACTAGTTGGAGATTCAAACCTTCCTTCCACTCTCATGCTATCTAATCCAGTACAAAACCAAGACACCATCATGCTTGCCTGGAGTTACTTTATTTTTTGGAGTGGGATCATCTTCTACTCATCAGCTTTGGGCATTTCATTGGAAAACCAGGCCAGAGCAGGAAATCTCCCCTGTTTGTTGATTTCACAAAGACATGTGATTGGGAAACAAAATGCTGGCATAGATGAACCCATGGCCTCATCCAGTATGATTTATTTTGCACATTCTCTATACATTAGGCAAATGAAATAATATATTTAGAATTGTTTCAAAAATCACTCCAACAAAGTTCCATATGCATGTGAAGGAGAAACATCTCAGAATTACCAGAGAAGCAAAACAGTTTGATAAATCTAGAAAAATATTTCAGGCACCTCTATACACCCTAATAAAATACCCAATGCAAAATATTAGTGGCATGATTCTTCTATTTCTATGATGCTAAATAAAAGTTATTTAGGGCAAGATAAAAAAAAACCAGCCAATTATTATATTGATTTGTAGCTTGCAATTAATATTTATGGGACTCCAAAGATTGTGTCAGTGTATCAATGCATATACTCCACAGAATATCTTCCTTTGGACACTGTTATCAATGTCATGAAAGCATGTCTTAATTTTCGGAGTGCCAGCACATATTACATTTATTGAGCAACTGCCTCCAAAAACAAGCTAATGTCTGTGAGCAAAAGACATCCCTCTGGCAGCTGTGCAATTGCTCAGATGTTTCATGTGATAAGGAAAAAAATCGCTTCTTGTTTTGCTCTCAGCAAAATTTCAATGGCAAGTCTAGCTGGGACTAAATTTATTGATTCCTTTGTGAAACTCCAGACTCACACTTCTCTTATAATCAAATGCTGAAACTATGGACCCTTCCAGACAGGCCCTATATCACAGGATCTGATCCTTGGTTTCCTGTTTATCCCAGATTATCTGGCAGTGCAGACTCATAAAATCCAGTTTAAAGTAGAAAACTTGCGATCAGATCCTGGGATATAAGGCCAAAGTGTCTGGAAGGGCCCTATATCTGTTTTATTTATTCACACTTTTGGAAAAACAACAGTTTGTCTGCAGAAGGTTCCTTATTATACATTAATTAGTAGGCTAGTACATGGATTCAGTTTGGTTTATTCCCTTTGACTAATCCGGCTTGTTCGACTGCCCATAACAGTAAGGGTTCAGCCGCCTTTTTTTGGGCTGAAACAGACCACGCAGCAGCCAGTTACAGCTCCTCCATTTCTATTTGGCATCAAGGATGCCACATGCTCGCACAAGGTTTCCCTGTGAGCCCTGCCTGTTGGACCAATCAGGATAGAAGAATGATGGGACATATCTTACACAAGCTGTTTCCATTTAATGGGGCAGGCACCTCCATTGCTCTCAGTTATCCTGGCTCTACAGAGGTGCTTCAGTCTGTAGCCTTGCCTTGCCACTTGCTCTCAGCTTTATTTTTTGGCTTGGCATGGCTCAGCCACTCTCTAACATTTAATCTTTTTTATTTTCCTTGATTTTCTTGATTGTTTTTATTTAGTGGGACAGGGAATGGAAAAATGTGGGATGGATGGGTAGGGTGTATGTGCATGTTTGGGCACTTGGGAGAAAGAAAGCATCTCTTTGCTCTTGGTGTGCTTTTCTTTAAAATATTTGCGTGGCTCTGAGAGCTTTGAGTCACCCTTTAGCTGCTTTTCTCCTCCACTGCTTCAGAAAAAAACTTTTAAAAGATAATAATTAATAATAATAACAATAATAATAATAATCCCAGCAAACAAACAGAAAACCCTCATTCTCAGAAAGCTACAACCCATTTACCTTCCTACCTATAATTTTATTCCTTTGCAATGAAATTCTCTCTGTTTATATTTCTCTCTGTGCTTTCTGTCTTCTGAATTGTAATAGCAAGCATTAGTAATTATCCTTTGGCTTTTGCCTCTAGTGGGGCACTGGGCTGTCTGATGTGCAAGTGCACCTTTTGACCTTTGACAGGAAGGAACTGTGCCCTGCTGCTGCTCCTGGAGAAGTTGCATGGTGGGACCAGCAGGAGGATTTCATTTTGGGAATGTTTAAGATTTTATTTCTAAAAAGAAAATTAATTTCTAAAAATCAGGGGATGACCCAAACATTATGAAACTTGGTAGGCTAATAGTGATTGATGTGTTCTCCAAGTATAGTCATTTTCATCCCAATAGCCCTAAAATGACAGGAAGGGGAGCCACAGAGCCCCCCCCCCCCATTGTTGCCAATGGGCCAGATCTAGTGGCATTTTTCAGCTGGGAACCAAAAATGGCTATTCAGCTACCTGCCTGTTTTCAGGAGGCATGCAATAATGCATCCGGGGGGTCTCCTGAAATTTAGTCAGCAGAAACGGATCAAGGTTCAGCCAAAATGCACAAGCCTATTGATTAGATATATACAATAAAAGTTGCTTCTCAACTCATTTTATAAAAAATTCTTCCAGCTTTTAGTTATACCCTTCTTTTCTTTTTAAAAGCAAGCCTATGCCTTTTTAAGGAATGCATATGTGACACATGAAACCATATGATATTCCAACCATGTAAAATCTTGCCTCAAAGTAATTAGGCAATTAGACTCTAGAGTGGATAATTAGACAATTGTAGTCACTGGAGTAGATATCTATTCACATCTCTCCTTTTGATACAAAATAAAACTTATTGAGAATAAAAAGTCATAAAATATATGTTTCTAAATTATTCAAGTGGAAATGTCCTTGACTGCTTCTCACTTTGTCTTCAGAGTGTTGATATCAGTTGCAGAAACAGATGTCCTGTGTCTTTCAAAATACTTGTGTTTTCTAGTCCCTTTTTTATCCTAATCAAGTAGATAAAATATAAATGCTCCTATATACAGACTGGGGAATGAACAAGGTTTTCTAGAAATAGGAGTTTTGAATTTAAAAAAAGAAAATATATGTGTTCTTTTCCTTTTTAGAAAGAAATCTCAACAATATATTTCTATGACATGTCTGAGTATTAATGTTCAAACACTTAGGCATAAAGAGAACCAAAATAACTAGGTTGTTTCAACAGTCATCAGTTCCCTGTCACAAACTAATGTAAGAAAGTATGCAAAGCTGTCACATAGCACCTTAGAGATTAAGTAACGACCTTGTCACATGGGCTGCCAGAATAGTCATGCAGCATGGGGAATCTGGCGACTGTTGTCAGCGGCATTGGGCACCTGTCATCCCATGCCCCACATCACCCTGCTCGACAGAAAGCTGGTCCCACAGGGGGAAGCACTGACCACAGGAAGTCTCCCATGCTGCCACCATGGCAGCATACATTGGCTCCACTCTAGAGGACCCACGGAGCCCTGCCAGAGGTTCCTCTGTGTCATGAGACTGGAGCTGGAAATCTGTGTGCATTGTCTAGGGCTCAACTTACATATGCCGCCAGTAAAAGCCTCATCTGATGAGACTGATAGAGAAAAAAGTTGGTAGTATATGCCTACACTTACCAGAAAACTCTGATTTAAAGGGCTTCAGAGCTGTTTTGGTACAGCCCAAGGAGATCTTTGGTTGTTGGAGTAGCTGTCCAGGCCAAGATAATATTGCTGCATCCCTGCCATCAAGCAGCTTTCTCCCAGAGTCTTTCTGGCATTCTTACTTTTTAATTCACTTTGATTGGCACACAACATGACCTCACCAGAAATGTGACACCACCAGCATGCCTCTGGGAGAGAGTTGCTTGCTGGTAATGACAAAGTCATGAGCCCACTGGCACTGTGGACACGAGATTGGGATGAATCCAGCTGTCCACACCTCTGAACTGCAGGTTTACATCAAAATTTCCAGGAAGTTCTGGGGTGTATTCCATGTTCCATTATTGTGGAATACAGATTAAATGTACGTAGCAGATGTGCCTTGTGTCATGTAGACTAACTGCAGCAACCGAACAGTCAGTCAGGTCCACATTATTTTCCCCTATCATCAATATGGCATCATTTCAAATATTTAAACATGACAATCATGTTCCCTCTCAACCTTCTCTTCTCCAAGCTAAACATACTAAGCTCCCTATTGCTACTTACAGAGTTTTGCTTCCAGACCTTAAACCATTTGGTTTGTCCTTTTCTAGACGCTTTCCAGCTTGTCAGTATTCTTCTTGATTTGTGGTGCAAAGAACTGGACACAGTATTCGAGAACCAAAGCTGAATAGAGATCTATTTGTTTACTCATCTCCCACAATGAAAGGGACATTGCAATCACACTGGTAAACAAACAGAGGAATTGTTTTTGTTTTGTATTTCACTGTATGTGTATGTATGTATGTATGTATGTATATAAACTGTAACATTCTAAAGCTTTTATAAATTGACCAGATTTTTAAATAATATCTACAAATCACATAATTAGGATAAGTTTGAAAAGAAAGTCTCTGGAGTAGGAATGTTATTCAAGCTGCACAAAACATAGTGTGAAAACACTTGTATCAGCTTTTCAAAGCACAGTTTCTCTGATCATTTCTAAAGAATTTTTGTCTCTGTTTTTTCAAAGACCATCATTGATTTGAGTGTAATATTTATAATGCAGAATGTGTACATCTTCCATCTTGAGCTCAAAGGCAATGTGAACTTCGGTAAGGCTCCTACTTTGAGGTATTTAGTACATTATTTTCAACTTTAAAAGTATGCAGCCATGATTAATAGAAACCAGGATAACCCTGGAAGTTCTGGAACCAACTGTGCCGCTGTGAATGGTTTGCTCACCATAGTTAGTGGATAAATTGACAGTTCAAAAATGGAAGTTAATCATAAGACAACAAATTTGGATGAGGTCTGTCATGCAGAAAATTGATAAAGCATTTTGCCAGGTGTTTTATAAATTAGGAATGCCTTTCTCTTCAATAGAATTTGTACCAAAATTCATCAAGAAGATGAAGAAAACATTCACTGATCTCACGCGTTAGTTGAGGACTCCGGCAATACACATTTTCAGTATTCTGTGTGAACAAAAGTATTCCCATGTAGAGAAAAACAAAACAAAATTAACAAAATATTGAAGTGCACACCATATATACACATGTGTAAGTTGA
The DNA here is from genome assembly GCF_037176765.1 of Anolis sagrei. Taxonomy (NCBI): domain Eukaryota; kingdom Metazoa; phylum Chordata; class Lepidosauria; order Squamata; family Anolidae; genus Anolis; species Anolis sagrei. Next base: position 230,678,012 of record NC_090024.1, read on the forward strand.
CCTCATGTACAAATTGAGGCCAGATTCCAGGGCCAAAATTATGTATTTTGATGTGACTCATGGATATGGGTTATTCTATGGAGAAGGAGGAACAGCCATGCAGTGCCAGGGAGTGAGCCACCACTGAAATTTTCCCAATCTAGGCATTTAAAAAGCCAGAGTTGGTGCCTTTTAGGTTTTCCCAGAATGGAATAAGCTCTTGCCTTTTGCCACTCTAATCAGATAAAAGGATGGTCCCCTTTTTATATAAGAGTTGAAGCACAGTACGCACACTGACCCATGGATAAGTCGATCCAGTTTTGGGGGTATTTTTTGTTTTTAATAACATTTCTAGATTTGGTAGGTCTATAAGGTAGATCTATAAGGTAGGTTTCTTTTGAGAAAGAAAAACAATGCTGTAATAAGGAACTGAAGGAAACTTGAACCTGGACCTAATTTAGTTGTTGTTATATACTGAACCTGCCATTTATATTGTTATCAGTGAGCTCTTTTGACTTAATTATTTCCTTTGTTGTTGTTACTCTGCTTCACCTGTTTTGTTTGTTGGTTTTACATTTGATTATATGATTATGCACCCCTTTACGAAAGTCTTGCCATGGGATGCTTGTGTGGCTCCCTCGTTGCATTGTTAACAATCTTTAAACTCATTTGGAAGACAGGTAGGATAGAAATGAAAAAAAGGTATACATAACACCTTAAAATCCTGGTTGCTCCAGTCGCTTTGCATTAATATCGTTTCATCTTTTATCTTAAGAATTATTATCTCATCTTGAGAGAAGGGCAGGAGATAAACTCAATGTATAAATAAATAAACACTAGAATTTATAAGATGTTTAATGTTGCTTGAATTAAGCTGTTCTAGATGTTTGATACATTTGAAATTCAACTTATTTTATGTTCTTGTAGGACTTTTTTGTCTTATCTGCTTTATCAGGAAAACACTTTAGAGATTTTAAATCAAATAAATGAACACATAAATCAAATAAATGAACAAAAATAAAATAAAATAATTAATCAAAATTAAAAATAAACAAAAGATGTGTCAATGCTAGGAGGAGTATGTTGACTTTTATATGGGATCAATTGTTTGGATGACCCAAACAACTACGGTCCGGTCAGCCTCACGTCGATACCAGGCAAGATTCTGGAAAAGATTGTTAAGGAAGTGGTCTGCAAACACTTAGAAACAAATGCAGTCATTGCTAATAGTCAACATGTATTTATCAAAAACAAGTCATGCCAAACTAATCTGATCTCTTTTTTCGATAGAGTTACAAGCTGGGTAGATGCGGGGAATACTGTGGACGTAGCGTACCTGGATTTCAGGAAGGCCTTTGACAAGGTCCCCCATGACCTTCTGGCAAGGAAACTACTCCAATGTGGGCTAGGCAAAACTACAGTGAGATGGATCTGTAATTGGTTAAATGGACGAACCCAGAGGGTGCTCACCAATGCTTCCTCTTCATCCTGGAAAGAAGTGACAAGCGGAGTGCCGCAGGGTTCCGTCCTGGGCCCGGTCCTGTTCAACATCTTTATTAATGACTTAGATGAAGGGCTAGAAGGCAGGATCATCAAGTTTGCAGACGACACCAAATTGGGAGGGATAGCCAATAGTCCAGAGGACAGGAGCAGGATTCAAAACGATCTTGACAGATTAGAGAGATGGGCCAAAACTAACAAAATGAAGTTCAACAGTGACAAATGCAAGATACTCCACTTTGGCAGGAAAAACGAAATGCAAAGATGCAGAATGGGGGATGCCTGGCTTGAGAGCAGTACGTGTGAAAAAGATCTTGGAGTCCTCGTGGACAACAAGTTAAACATGAGCCAACAATGTGATGTGGCGGCAAAAAAAGCCAATGGGATTTTGGACTGCATCAATAGGAGCATAGTGTCTAGATCTAGGGAAGTCATGCAATCCTTCTATTCTGCTTTGGTTAGACCTCACCTGGAATATTGTGTCCAATTCTGGGCACCACAATTCAAGAGAGATATTGACAAGCTGGAATGTGTCCAGAGGAGAGCGACTAAAATGATCAAGGGGGTCTGGAGAACAAGCCCTATGAGGAGCGGCTTAAGGAGCTGGGCATGTTTAGCCTGAAGAAGAGAAGGCTGAGAGGGGATATGATAGCCATGTATCAATATGTGAGAGGAAGCCACAGGGAGGAGGGAGCAAGCTTGTTTTCTGCGTCCTTGGAGTTTGGGACGCGGAACAATGGTTTCAAACTACAAGAGAGGAGATTCCATCTGAACATGAGGAAGAACTTCCTGACTGTGAGAGCCGTTCAGCAGTGGAACTCTCTGCCCCGGAGTGTGGTGGAGGCTCCTTCTTTGGAAGCTTTTAAACAGAGGCTGGATGGCCATCTGTCGGGGGTGATTTGAATGCAATATTCCTGCTTCTTGGCAGGGGGTTGGACTGGATGACCCATGAGGTCTCTTCCAACTCTTTGATTCTATGATTCTAGTAAAAGGGGAAAGGGAAATTGCTTTATAAATCTCTTTCCATTTTCAAACATATACATTTCTTTTTTTTCTTTGCCTGCAGTGATACATTTATTTCTGCTTTATTTTATTTATAAAATAGTGCTTGCCCTATATTGTGAACCACCATCCCTGGACAGCTGCAAGGAAACTCATTTGAATTTTACCATCGATCTCATCTGCCCAACAACTCAACTTCAGCATTATTTTATTCCTTCTATTCTACTCCTGGCTGCTCCAATGTGATTTCCCCCCTGTCAAACAACAAAGTATAGCTTTATTCTTCCCAAATGAGTGAGTTTAGTATAAAATGCTAACTAGCTAGTGCTAAATAGCAATACTGCAAAATCACAAGTTGGCTTGTTTTAGAGATGCAAAAAAAAGGGGGGGAATACAAGACATCTATGAAATGAAATGAAACCTGCAATAAGTTAAGCCGTGGCACAGTAGACTGTGGAATTATCCATAAAAATAGATGTAAAATTCAAATCTTATATGCACATACCTGGGAATAGCTTGTTTAAAATCAATTTTTAAAACTATTGTTGTATAAATATGTGTTTGGGTGGGTGGATATGTATGTGTTTTATTTACTTCAAGTGTTTCTGTTTCGCCTTGCTATATACTATATATACATAGTGTACTCATGTATACTAGGCAGGGGCGGCTCAACCCATTACACAAAGTAAGCATTTGCAGTATAGTTGATTTTGCCCAGGGGCGCTCTTGAGGCGCTCTTGGGGGAAAATAGACCTTGACATATGTGAGTTGTAGTTACTGGGATCTATAGTTCACCTAAAATCAAAGAGCATTCTGAACTCCACCAATGATGGAATTGAACCAAATATGGCACACAGAACTCCCACAACAAACAGAAAATATATATCAGTGATTGGTTGGGGGGGGGGGGGTGCCAAAATACTGTTTGCTTACCGTTGAAAATTACCTAGGGCCGCCTCTGATACTAGGATATGTGTAAAGCTTCGGAGCTCTGCTTCATAATTTGGAGATTTGTATGATTCATATATATGACTCTCAAAATTACTAATCAGAAAAGGAGCTCTCGGAGACATTTACGAATTGAAACATAAGCCTCTAAAACTTTTAGAGAAATTTGTAAGGAATTGTTGTTTCGAAGCTTTTTTTTTCAATTTACATATTCCGTTCGTAATTGTCTGGCATAGGAGGGGATGGGAGCTGGCTGATGTGATTGAAAAAGGCATCTGCATATGTTTTTTCCTTGACAGCCAATCAGAAGAAGAAAGAGAATCACATGGCTTTCTGCAAAGCTGTCTCTCTTCCCTCAGCCTCTCTATTGTCTTTGTGGTGTTGCAGTAGAGAGATAAAGACATTTTCTTTGGAGGTCCATTCTGGGTTTTGTTTTTGTTTTTTGTATTTCTTAAAATGTAAACTTATAGTAGATTTTTGATAATTCTGTTTCTTTCTGTCCCTTGATATCCAGTCTTTAACCTATAATTGTTGAAATTATCCAATCCCTTGCCCAAACTTATATATTATTTTCCAAATTCACATGGCTAGCTAGCTAGCTATATCCCATCCTCAAATAAATCCTTCTTTTCTTTGCTTCCTGTGTGTGTTGTCTTATTCTTTCACCCTATTAAAAGAAGCCATTTGTTCGTGTTAGTAACTCTGTGTCTCCTTCTCTGTGTTTAAACTATTTATCTATTTTCTTTTTCCTTTTCCTTGCTGTTTTTCTGGCTTGTGTGTGCACAAACAATATACAAGCAGCTACAAACAATACAAATAAATTAATAAAGTGCTTTAATGTATTGTTGAAGGCTTTCATGGCTGGAATCACTAGGTTCTTGTGGTTTTTTTCGGGCTATAGGGCCATGTTCTAGAGGCATTTCTCCTGACGTTTCGCAAAATTACAACAGCAAAACAGCAGAAAGGAAACAACCAGGCACATCTTAACACCTCTCAACAAAAGATTTTCCCAGGCTCAGCCAGGTCTTCAAATGCTAATGGTGGTCAGTTGAAACATTCACACCTAGCTCCAGCAGAGAAGAGCTCTTTGCCCCACCGCAGCCATTCCACAGATATATAAACCCATTGTCCTAATTCCAACAGACCTCACTACCTCTGAGGATGCTTGCCATAGATGCAGGTGAAACGTCAGGAGAAATGCCTCTAGAACATGGCCCATAGCCCGAAAAAACCCACAAGAATCATAAAGTGCTTTAACATCAACACTTATATTTTATATACATAATGAAGCATGGTACTGCTGGGTCTGCCTCCAGGGCAGGACAATTTTATCCCATGGAAATAAAAGGGTTTAAAGTGGTCCAGTGTCTCCTTTATCATAAGGGGCTTTGGGCAGGGAAATTTTATTCCATGGAAAGATGAGGGTTTCAACTGGTGCACTGTCTCTATTATTATTATTATTATTATTATTATTATTATTATTCTCTTCATGGGAACTCAAGACAGCTAACATCTATCCATCCACACTAAACTATTTAAAAAGTGCAATAAAAAGTAAAAAATAATAATTAAATAATAATAGTGTGGTAAAAACAGAATTAAAATACAGGAAATATACTAACATGGCCTTTAAAATTCAATTCCCCTTTCCCAAAAGCCTGTTGGCAGAGGAAGGTCTTGACTTGCTTGTGGCAGGCCAGCAGGGACGGGGCCATTCTGGTTTCTCTTGGGAAGGAGTTCCACAGCCTGGGAGCTGCCATCTCCTGTGTTCCCACCAAGGGTGCTTGAATGGGTGGTGAGAACGAGAGAAGGCCCTCCCCAGTAGATGTCTACCAGGTTCATCGAAAGAGATGTGGTCCTTCAGATAACCTGAACTGGAGCCACATAGAGCATAGTAGGTCAAAACCAGCACTTTGAATTGTGCTTGGAAACGTGTTGACAGACAGTGGAGCTGTCAAAATAGAATTGTATGCTCCCTGTAGCCAACCCCAGTTAGCAATCTGGCTGCTACTCTTTGGATCAACTGAAGTTTCTAAGCACTTTTCAAAGGCAGCCCCATGTAGAGTGCATTACAGTAGTCCAACTGGGATGCAACCAAAGCATGTACCACAGTGGCTAGATCTGACTTTTCTGGGAACAGGTGCAGTTCTCACAATAGCTTTAACTGTGCAAAAAACACTTCTGGTCACTGCTGATATCTGGGCCTCCAGGTTCAGAGCCAAATCCAGGAGTACTCCCAAACTGCGAACTTGCATTTTCAGTGGAAGTGTAACCCCATCCAACACAAGCTGACTTCCTATTCCCAGATCTGTCAGATCTGACCAAGAGCACCTCTGTCTTGTCTGAATTAAGCTTTAATTTGTTTGCCCTTATCCAGTCTAGTACAGTTTTATCGTAAACAAATTTTATCCCATGGAAATAAGAAATTTTAAACTGGTGTCAGTCTCCTTTAATGTCAGTGGCTTTGGACAGGCAAGAGATCTCTTAGCTTTTGGAGTTTTGGGTGGTCTTCTATAGAGCAGCTATCTTTTCCTTCTGGGTTTAAAATTACACTGATGAAATAAAGGGAAGGAAGGCATGGGAAAGACTTATCAGGCCAAAGTAGTTTTAAATTACACTGGTCTAACGAAGGCAAGAAAGCCCTGCAAAATGGGATGGTTGCAAAGGTCTTAAAATTACCCTTGTCTGATAAGGGGAAGGAAGGCAAGGGAAAGCCAAAGAAGTTTTAAATTCCCCTACTCCCCACCCCTGCAAATAGGATGAGGTCCATAATAATCTTGGCTTTAGATATTGAAGTTTCCTCTGATGATTTGAACTTGGGAGAAAATGGTGAAAGTTGAAGAGGGAAACACATATGATGGGAAGAGAGAACTTGAAACGAGAGGATTGAGGATCAAAAGGTACAATGGCCACGCTTCTCATGGTCTATGTGATAGTGTGGTATGTCTCATTGATATGAACGTGATTTAAGTTAATTACACGTTCTTAAATTGAAAACATTCTTCATAATCAGGGGATATACTGATTCTTCTGAAATTTGGCAGACTTACTGTCATATGCTCATGTTGTCTCACTATGCCACAGTCTGAGGGGATACTTCTTGTAGGTTTTTTAAAAATAATTATCTGTATATTATTTCAACTACAATTTCCATGGAAGAAGTAATGTCCTAAAACACACCTATTTTGTTAGCTGAAGCCATTTGGTTCCAGAACACCCATGGATACAAAAACCTATGGATGCTTAAGTCCTATTATATGCAATTGAATAGTAAAATTGTGTCCTTTACATAAACTTGCAAGATCAAGACTTGCTTTTGAGTTTTTGATAGATGATAGATAGATGGATAGATAGATAGATAGATAGATAGATAGATAGAGATAGATGATAGATGATAGATGATAGATGATAGATGATAGATAGATAGATAGATAGATAGATAGATAGATAGATAGATAGATAGATGATAGATAGATAGATGATAGATGCTTGAAAAGTTCAATTCCTGGATGCAGAATCCATGGATATAGTGGCCCAACTTTCTCTCTCTCTCTCTCTCTCTCTGTGTGTGTGTGTGTGTGTGTGTGTGTACACCACTTTAGGTCCTATATTGGAGGAAAGGCTAGATTTTAGCTTGAATACATTAATGAATAATGAATGGATAAATAACACTGTCACTTGTCTCCCTACCTAGGGCAGGAGCATGCAGAATTAGAACAACAAACAAATGATATCTTATCTAAAGCAACTTCTGCATCACTAAATGTTGGGAAAAAAAGATGTCTCACATCAACCTTACATGACCTTTTGAGCGAGGCATAATGTCCCTAGGCTCAGTAAAGGACATTGAGAGGCCAGCATTTGATTTTCTTAAAATGGAGCTTGTGTATCAAGCTTACTAACCCCCAATAGGCACCCTCCTCTGCCTTAAGTCTTTCATATTTTAACATGGCCTTAGAAGTGCTGAAGCCTGTGTTATTTTCAGAATTGAACTCTAGAAGCAAAATAGCCCTTAATTGCTGTGTGTAGCATTGAATTGTCTTTGTCCTTCTGGCTTTTTCTTGCAGAATTCAGTCTCATTATCATAACAAGGTTCTCAGGCCAGGCATATTTTAAGAGACAAAAGGCCCATGCACAAATGATCCTTCTCACTCTTTGGGATCAGATGAGAAATCTGATGGTACAGAGACAGGCTAAGGATCATGCCATAATGCCAATGGTTTTAAAAACTGGTTGACGTACTTCCTCCAGTTCTATTATGATCCCTGCAGTGTGTTTTTTTCCCCTTTTTCTCTTCCCGTCCCCACATACAGCAAGAGAACTGGATGTTTTATTTTTGTTTTGTTTTTTTTAAAAAAGAAGAGAAATCTTACAGCCTCCACACAAGTTTCTGCAAAGAATTTGACCTGACCTCTCATTAGTGTGTTGTCTGCCAGAACATTGTGTTTCCATTGCGGGCCACAGGTGAGGTTGTTTATTCTCTTTGACTGACCAGCTTGAGAACTAAACTAAACATATGATTAATTTTATAGTGCTTTAGACAGAGGGAAAGAGAGTTTTTCTTACCTGCTTTTCAGAGAAGCGAAATAATATGGACATGGTTGTACAAGAAAGATATGATACATGGAGAAGTTTACACAAATTAACAATACATGAAGAAGGGTATCATATCTTGTATTTTTAATTGTCAAAACTAGGAAACAACTGTGTGTCCATTGTAAGGGCTGGAAAAATGTATTTGTAAATATTTTGACACAAACAAAAAGGGGAAAATGCAATTCTACAGTGCTGGTGGTCTTTGCTTCTTCCAGTATGCTGACATTTGTCTATCTGTCTTCCCAAGAGATTTGCAGGATTTTTTTGGAGGCAATGCTGATGGAAGCATTCCAGGAATTGAGAGTGACATCAATAGATGGCCCACGTTTTGCACCATATAACAGGATTGAGAGGACAATGGCTTTATAAACAAGCATCTTGGTCTCCCTACGAATGTCCGAATCCTCATACACTATTTGCTTCATTCAGAAAAATGCTGCACTCGCAGTCCTCAAATAGTGTTGTATTTCAGTGTCAATGTTGAGTTTTGTGGAGGAGTGGCTGCCAAAGTAGCGGAAATGGTCAACATTTTCTAAGATTACACCATTTAGCTGAATTTCTGGCATTGCAGAGGGATTGGTTGGTGCCTGTTGAAAGAGCACTTTTGGTTTTTTCTATGTTCAGTGAGAGGCCAAGCTTTTCGTATGCTTCTGCAAAGGTGTTTAGAGTGGCTTGTAGGTCTTCTTCTGGATGAGCACAGATTTCATTATCATCAGCATATTGTAGTTCTATAACAGTTGTTGCTGTGACCTTAGTCTTGGCTTGCATCTGTTGAGATTAAATAGCTTGCCATCCATCCAACAGATGATTTTCATGATTTTCAGCTTCCTATGAGCAAGGTGTAGTATCATAGCGATGAAGATGGAGAATAAGGTTGCAACAATAACATACCCCTGTTTGACATCTTGTTCCACCTTAAATTGGTCACTTTGGGAGCCATTGCTGTATAAGACAGTTGCCATCATGTCATAATGGAGGTCCATGGGCACATTTATGCTGGCCACTTAAATCACTTTCAAACTTGTATAGAAGAAAGTGGTTTCATTGTGCAGATGCTTACAAAGGAAATCCTAGAACTACTTTGAGGCCTGTCTGGTAATTACACAAACCAGGGAGCACTGATGCACATTAAGGGCTTTCTTTTGCACGCTTTTTTGGATGTTTGCTATCTGGCCACCACAGTATGAAGCTTTAAATGGCATTAAATTGTCAATGTAGACAGAGTCCATGTCCGCATGTTTGCTTTTTGTGTGACCGTATGCACAAGTGCTTATTTTCACTAAAAAAAAATGCATTGTCCTGTCTTTTTTTCTTCACAGAAAATATGACTGTGTGTGTGTGTACAGAATAAATCCCAACCTGTAAATAATCTTGAAACATTGTAGTTCTCAAGGACTTTCTCACTGTCATTAATATTTAACATGGAATAAATTTGAAACTGCAACATTCTTTGTGGAGAAACCAGGCACAATGCTATTTTCTGTGCAAAAACACATGTGCAAATTCTGCACAGAATTAGTCTTATGCGTATCACCTTAAAATTTGTATCACCTTAAAAAGCTGCACAGTTGTTGTTTTGTTTGGGGTTTTTTTGCAACAGAGGAAAAATAATATCATTGTTTCATCTATCAAGAGCTAATTTACCAAACGGTTTACTCTGTACTAGCAAAGTATATGCTTTGTATGCAAAATGTCCTATGTTGAATGCATAGCTAAGAGACTACCAGTGATAGCTGGGGGCAGGCCGTAGCCAGGATTTTGATTCGTGGGGGGGGGGGGGGGGGGAGGTGAGTTTGATTCGTGCAGGGGGGGGGGCTGAGGATCTACCCTAGCCAACCTTTTGTATCATTATCCCAATACCCCCATTCATATGGGTTATATTGAGCATAGTGATTAGATCATAATATGAATAAACATAGCAGTTTAAATAAGGTACCAGTAAGGCCTTCTCGTGGACCACCCTGAGAACTTTGGGGGAGGGGATGAAGCCCCTCAAGCTCCCCCCTCCCCCCAGCTACATGCCTGGCTGGGGGATTCCTTGTTAGTGAATCTGGTCCATGTTTTATATGAACTTTAAAAGTAGTTACCCAAAGTTCTAAGGTACCAAAACAGAACATTGGACTACATAGGCTTTCAGCATGATCTACCAGAACATTTCATATATTCATTTTAATGCACCAAAAACTTGCAAGTAATTTCATTTATAAATACACACATATACACATAGAGGTTTCAAATTATTTATTCAGAATTCTGAAATTCAAAATACTCCAAAATCCCAAATTGTCCATATGGGTGATTTAAATAGTGACACGTTCATTTCTGATGCTTTAATCTAACAAAGTTTGGTTTTTACACAAAATGATTACAAATATTGTGTATAACATTTCCTTCAGGTTATGCATATATGATATGCATGTATATAAGATTTACTTAGACTTGAGTCTCAACTCCATGATATTTGATTATGTATAGGCAAAGCATTCGAAAACAAACAAAAAAATCTAAATCCAAAACACTTATGGTTCCAGGCATTTTGGATAAGGGTATTCTTAACATATACATTTTGTATATTTTTCAGTCTTACCACTTTTTTCTTCATTTCCTCATTTTTAAGCTACCATGGCAGGGATGTTTTCAGCCATAGTCAGAGTCCAATTATTACATAAAGTGGTGACTTTTGTGTATGGGAACATCTGAGTTATGAAACTAGCTTTCATAAAATAAAACATGACTGCCTTTCTTTCTATATTATGCAAATTTGTAAGAATTAACATTTGTCCCTTTTTAACCCAGCAAATCATGGACAGTCCAGTCATTCCCTGTGTCAGAAGGGCAAAATGAGTTCACACATCAGGGGACTTGGAAAGTCCATGCCTAATTATAGACATTCATTTAGCACCATTTTACTTTAGTAGTTAAAAACCAGACTTCAGAAATGGATTACTAAGTAGTGATTATAGCTCCATACCCACTTTCCAGAGTGTGAATGACAAACAAAATAATAATAATATCATGCATTTTGTTTCTTCAAAACGTTTGATATCATTATGATTATGACTATTCTCATTCTTATTACTCTCATCATTTCTCTGCTGCCTGCAAAACACCAGTTTCTTTTTTAAAAAAATCAAAAGCAGCATTGATCTAAGGCTGCTCAGACATATAATTCTGAATTACAGGGCAAAAAATCAGCAAGCTTCATTCATAGCAATGTTTCTACTTATTATTAAAATGTGCACTCCTCATATATGCATCATGTGAAAATTATAGTGGGAGAATTACAGAATCAGCTGGGAAAGAGATGAACAGGACTGCAACAAACTTGCTTCCTGTTTCCAGGAGAAATAAATTCACTGGAAGGAGGTGAAAAAACTAAATCTTAATCCAAAACAGGACTAAGATGCTTCTGGTCAATCAAAAGGCAGATCAGGGAATAGACATGGGGTGCATCTACACTGTAGAATGAATGCAGTTTGACACCATCTTAATTGCCATGGATGCAATGCTATGGGAGTTGTCCTTTTTTGAGGTCTTCAAGTTATATGTCAAAAAGTACTTGTACTAACTAACATTCCAGTACACTGAGCTATGGCAAAGTGTTTTCATACAGCACCAAAATCCACACCAAAGCGGGGTTTAAAAACCTACTTTGGAGCAGATTAACATCTGCACTCCCACAAAAGACTTTCCAGGGGAAGGGGGTGGCTACATGCAGCGACCCCAAAGTTCCCCAAATTTTCCCCTAAAAATAAAATAAAGCTTACCTGGCCACCATAACTTTATTCCTCGAACCCTCCTGACATGATAAAATGATGCATCAGGTGACCTGGGGGGGGGGGGGAGGAAAATCCTATCTCAGACCCCGTCTCTTGGCAGATAATTTCCTCATGTCTTCCTGGCATGAGGAGGAACATTATGGTAGCCAGGTAAGTTTTATTTTATTCTTAAAGGGTAATGGGAGGCTGGAGAAGAGAGGGTGGGTGCCATCCTGGACCTTTGGGCTCTGGGAGCCCAAAAGGTTTGAGATGGCAAATGGGGACTCACCCTCATGTAGTCCTAGAACTGCTGGGAAGGCCTGGATCTAATGGGGGCATTTAATTAATTTGGAATAATTTAGATTATTCTAAATTAATTTGTTTTTACCAGAGGCATCATTTGGATGCCTCCACTAAAAACCCAGACAGCTCCTGGGATATGGATGGACCTGCAGTTAAAGTGGTGTCAAATTGCATTGATTCTACATTTTTTCACTTTTACAGGAACACTTTTCCCCTAAACTCAAAAGATGTGGAGAACTGACTGCACTGTTTTTAATCTTTATGTTAATGTAATATTTTAAATTATTTTAATTTTAATGCTAGTTTTATACTACTTTATTCTCAACTTTTATATTTTAATAATATGTGCTTTTATTGTAATTTACTGTAAATGATGGATGGATGGAATAGCATCTAGCCAACATCCACATTAGAAGACTGCCACCCTAAAATCACTCTTTTGTCCTTGTATCTATGCAATATAGAATGTGGTTTAACCATGAAAAATCTGTTGGAATATGCCTTTTGTGTATAATGGATTCTTAATACTATCTCTGCCGTTAATAATCCCCACCATCATATTTAACAGTGCCTTTGTTCCTTAAGGAGCAAAAGTAATATTTTACAGCCCTAGAGAAATATCGTTATCTGTGTTCTGAAAGATGAGTAAAGTACCAAGGTCATTCATCCCACAGTCATTGGTATGTTAGATATTTTGGAAACAGTGCTGGAAACAACCTAGCAGATGGGGGTAAACCCAAATGCATATGCTCCTCTTGGCAAACAGACAAGATCCCTTGAGCCTTTAGCTGGAGGGGATGTGGGTGTAATTGCTTTGAAAGTCAAAAGGGATCCAGACAACCTTTGTTAGCATCAATTTTAAAAAGACCTACTGATGTGGCTGCTACAGCAGCAATTGCTCTTATTATTATTAATAGCATAGGCTGAGCATTCTTTATCTAGAATTTCAAAATCCTAAAAACTCCAAAATCCAAAACTGTGTACATAAATGATAGAGATAGTGACTCCTTTGCATTCTGATGACTCAGTGTATGCAAATCTTATTTCATGCACACATTTATTACAATATTGTGTATACAATCACTTTCAGGCTACCTATGTAAGGGGCTTATTAAACATAGATGAATTGTGTATTTAGACCTGGGTCCCATCTTGAAGCTATTTTGGCATACACATGAGTATTCCTAAATTTGAACTAAGGCACATTTCCAATCAGTAGTACAGAGGTCCCCAAACTGAGGCCCATGAGCCAGATGGACCCCCTCCAAGGTCATTTATCCAGCCTTCACCCTAAAGTTTTTACTTAGAGAAAAAGGCTGAAACAACTTGAAGGCACACAACAACAGCAACAACACAACAACAACAATCCGAATTAACTTGAGTATCTCATCAGACAAAAGCAGGCCTACAATTCCTTTTCAAATACTGGTAAGTTTATAATGGTTAAAATTGTTCATTCTAAACATTGTATTGTTCTTTCATGGTTTTTTGCTTTACAAATAAGATATCTGCAGTGTGCATAGGAATTTTTTCATGTTTTTTTTCAAACTATAGTCTGCCCCCCCCCCCCCCCCAACAACCTGAACTGGCGCTTTGTTTAAAAGGTTAGATGATCCCTTCACTGGCATTTTGATAAGGGATGCTCAAGATGCTGTAGTATTTTGTATTCTGGTGTAAACTGGGTAGAGTATGCAATGACCAAGTTGCCATTGTTAGAAAGACCTTAATGATTTGTGTGATATATGTTTGCTAGCAACTTTTTTGTTTCTGTAAAAAAAAAGTTTCTTAAGTTGGTGAGACAGAATTTTCTTTCTAGGCTGTAAATATGCAGTTGCATTCATCTCAGAAGAATGAGCTAAGACTGCTCTCTCACACATCTTCTGTTCTTAGCTATCATATGGTGACAGATGATAGCTGGAGGAAGCCGAGCAACAAATACATTTAACGCCTTTCTGATCACAATAGCAGGCTGCAGTAAAATCCAAAGCAAATAACTCTGTTGTTCTGAGGGGACTCCTCCCGCCCACTCTCTCTGTTCCAACTGGTTTGGTTGGAATGGAGAAGGATGATACCAATGTGCAGGCCTGTAGCGAGGGGGTGGTTTTAGGGGTTCAAACCCCCCCCGAAATGTTTCAGATTTTTTTTTAAAAAACTGTTTTACTCATCAATTTTAACTGGTTAACCAAATTCCCATGCTAAGTCTATGAGATGCAAAAAATTAAGAGTCCCTCCAGAACTGTAAGCACTATCTCAAGCAAATATCGACAGTTTATTCACACTTGCAGCCATAGCCGATGTAGTGAAGCAACCAAGTTGGCTGTGTGTGTGTTGAATGCTCTCATTAAGGAGGCCAGACTTGGTGGAGGTGGTTGACAGGGGCGGAGCTGCAGGCTATTGAAGGCTGCTCTGCCCCCGCCGTGCTCTTGGCTTCAGAGTGAGCTAGGAAGCAGGTTTCAACCCCCCCCCCCCGCTGAAATTTTCAACCCTCCCCGAAATGTTCAACCCCCCCCCCCCGAAATTGTCAACCCTCCCCAAAAAATTTTTCTGGCTACGGCCCTGCCAATGTGGCAACCCTTCATGGATTAGTCCATTTTACAAACCGGGGAGGATTTTCGTGGGAGGAGAGAGAGCTTAACTTTCAAAATTAAGTCTAAAATAAACATGCAGCCCGATTAGAACAATTCTATTATATTATTTTCTGTTTTGATTAATTCCCATCTCCAATACTGTGTCCAGTTCTGGGTACCATATATTGACAAGCTGGAAGGTGTCCAGAGGACAATCAAAATGGTCTCCAGGGAGTAGGTTAGGGAGCTGGGTATGTCTAGGTAGGAGGAAAGAAGGCTAAGAAGGGACATGGTAGCCATGTTTAAATATTTGAAAGGATGTTATATTGAGGAAGCAGTAAGATTGCTTTCTGTTCTTCTAAGAGCTAGAGCACAGAGCAATGGGATCAAACTGCTGGAAGATAGTTTCCACATAAACATTAAGAAGAAATCCTGATGGTAAGAGCTGTTTAAAAATTGAATCTGTTATGCCATTGAGTGTGGTAGAGTCTCCTTCTCTGGAGGTATTTAAATAGAGACCTCATGTTCACATAATGGGATTGCTTTGATTGTATATTCCTGCATGGCAGAGGATTGAAGTGGATGGTGCTTGTGGTGTCTTCCACCTGTTTGATTCCATGGTTATATGTTTATTAAATGTATGATCTTTTATTTTATTATATTTACTTTATTTATACCCTGCCTTTTTTCCTGTTGGATATCAAGGCAACTTACAATCACCCACTTTGATCATTTCAAAACAAAAAAAGAATACAAAAATTAAAAAACAACTATTATATAGTACTGTGTGTGTTATGTTAAAATATAACAAATACAATTCAAAAGCATTTTCAAACACCCACCCACAACCTCTCCAGAATGGCCATCTTTCACCAGCAGGGATCAATATTAAGCACCTGCCATAGGTTGGCCACAAAATTTCACTGGAGAATATAAACATTCCTAGGGAGGTGTTCTCTTTAGGTAATCCTGCATGACTTTATGATCCATTTCTAGTGGAAATTGGCTATAGAGTTGCACTGAAGGACCAAGAGATTCCAAGAGAGAACATTTTAATCAAACCCATAAATAATCAAATGTGTGAACAATCACATCTACAAAAGACAAACCTGCAAATGTGGAGGGTCAACTGTATTGTTTGTCTAATTTAGTTTATTTTTTAGTCTATTCTAATTTACAATGCTTTTCCCAGCATCTTCTACATAAACCTCTTAAATGGAGATGCTAAGACCTTTATGTTTGGGACCATCTGCCTGAAAAGCATGTGCTCTGCTCGAAAGCCTAGAATCTCAGATATAAGTAAAGGGTTTTTGTTTTCTTTTGTTGTGTTGTGTTATGAAGTTTTGAACTCTTTGTTTCACCAACAAGAGTCATAGTATATTCACTAAATAAATCAGATCTGAGCCAGTGCTTGAAGTGAAATATAAAATTTGGTCCTTGCATGGGCAAAGTGAAATGGAACGAGGCAGGGCAGCTTTCTAAATTCATATACAACACATCTTTCCAGATCACCAGATTTCTATTTGATCCAGGCTCAGGAGAATAGAAGAATAGAAACCTCTACAAAAGTATGTGCGTGCAAAAGTGAAGACAGCTGTTGTACTGACTTCAATTAAATAACCCTGATTGCTAGCATAGATGCCCTTCTCCAGATATCTAGAGAGTGACCATCTGGAAAGTCAGTTAACAATTAGACATTGTTTAGACAGAGTGTGCCAAATTCAAGTGTCTATACTGATTTGAAAATTGATCTGGGACTCAAAATGCATGACAAGGGGAATCTTGCTCTAGCAGCACTGCCTACTTGCATCTAAATGCAAGAACATTTCTCTGCTCATGGAGAAGGACATGCTGGAGCATGTTTGCCAAATATCTTTTTTCCCTATAATTGTTCAGCAAAGATCAAGCTGTTCTATCTGAAAAATGTATTTCATCAATAAATATTCCACCTTTAGAGGAAACTTTTCTGCCTCTACCTGATTCTTGAAAATGAACCCTCCTAAAGTGAGTATTTCTGCTGTTGCTGGGGAGCTCTAAGAGGCCTTCTTTCCAGTAATAATCTTCTGGGTCCAACACATCAAACAGGCCTGTGGGCCATGAAGTAAATGCTGCAGGACCAGCCAGAAATTAGATTCATACTAGCAGATTGAGAAGCAAGCTAGAAGCCAGATTCAGGAGATGGAAGGACAAATTTGGAAGTTGGGTCAAAATCTAGGGCTCATCAACATTTTGGCAGTTTAACCTGGTGTATGCTGTGGAGCAACCTGAGATCCAGCACATTTGTGCCAAAACTAGGGATGTTGTTCATCTGTTCTGCCCACATCTTACCTTCTCTGTGTTGCTACAACTTCTAGAAAACCATGGAACTCCAGAGGACAATCCAGGAAACAAGGTAGGGAAACAAGTTAGGAATCCGGACAGACAAATAACCTAGAATACAGAAATACACGGGAGCTGAAAAACACTTTGTGTTTCAAGCAAGTGTTAACTGCAATGAGAAACTCTTTTGTGTTCTGTCCAACCCAAGATCCAGAGGTCAGGCTGGGAGAGCTGTCAGTCTGTGGTCTGGAGGCAATGTGGAAAGAAGGAAGCTCGATAGTTGCATGGGACAACCAAAGGTAGAACTAACAGAATTCAACAGGAACACAATTTCACACCTAAAATGTCTTGTATGTAAAATTATAAGAATTACGGACAAAAGAGCGAGAAATCTATATGCAAGAGTTAAAGGTTGTATGGTAGAAACCACATTGTAATTGTTGTATTCATTTTAAACCCATTATCATTGCATTTTCCTGTAGAACTATTGTGTGCCTTCAGGTCATTTCTGAATCTAAAGAGTAGTTATCGAGGGGCTGCTTTTGCCATTTTCTGAGGCTTACCCACCATCACCTGTGGGGTTCAATGGCTGAGCAAGATTCAAACCCTTGTCTCCAGAGTTGTAGACTAACACTCAAAATACTACACTATATTTATTTCTACTTTATTTCATCTCTCCCTTGTCTTTTGACCCAGTGTGTTCACAAATCAATTTCACAGATAGAACAGATGAATGAACATATAAAGCAGTCCCACCTATGGTACTCAACTATTTGAAAAAGCAAAAGAAAGCCCTATTATGGGTCTCCAGGCTCACCTCTTGAAAAGACAAATGAGGATCCATCAGCATATTTATTTCTGAGGTGATAAAACCTGCACATGGTGACTTGTGTGCGTTATTTACATGTTGGGAACTATTTGTGGAAGAAGACCCCCACATGAGAAGAAAAATGAAAAGTTACCACTTCAAGAGAAATGCTGCTTTTCAAGTATTTTTCTCTGACACAGTAATTTTTCACTATTTTCCTATGTGGCTTATTTCATACAAAATAGGTCCCTGTATGAAAATAAGGTAGGAAATTGTCAAATTAGCCCTCAGATAACAGCTGTAAAATATTTAGCAGTCTAAAAATGCTTAAAAACAAGAAATGAGCTTTTGAAAGCAGTCTGCAAAGCTATCATGATATTATTTCCATGCATTATCTTCAAATAAAGGGGAATTTGGCTATTTATTTATTTATTTATTTATTTTAAAATTTTCTATACCGATCTTCTCACCTACAAGAGGGACTCAGATCTGGTTCACAACATGTGTTCATATACAAAAATACAAACCACACAATGCATCATCATTACACAATTAAAAAGCATCTTGGGGCTCACCAGGTAGCTTAGTCCTGTGTAAATACGTCCCAGGTCAGCCCCAAGCAAGGCAAAATCCATTTACACCAAAAAAGTAAAATAAAATCCAGGGTACTAACCAGATATAACTGTATGTTCTGAAGACAGACAGCCTTCCATTTAAAGTAAGTACGTTTTTTTTTGTGCTAGCATATACAATCCCTTAGAAGGCTTCTTGTTGTTGTTGTTGTTGTTGTTGTTGTTGTTGTTGTTTGTATTTGAGTCAATTTCAACTTACAGAAAACCTAAGATAAACCTATTTCAAAAATTTCTTGGCAAGATTTGGAGAGGGTTTGTCTTTTTGGTTGCATCTGAGGATAAGAGTGTGTGACTTTTCCAAGGTCACGTAATAGGTTTCCATGGCTGACAACTGTCTCCAGAGTCATAATCATTTCTGTCCACTGTCTTTGCATTAGTATCACTCTAATACCCTATTTTTATTCTGGTAGAGGCTAGGTGAACAAGGATTTCATGGCAAATCAGAACAAGAGCAGTTTGATTGTTATTTATTTATTTATCTATTTATTTATGACTACCCCACCTTTCTCAACTCTGGAGAGGACTCAAGGTGGCAACTGTTCAATGCCATTAAGAACAATATACAATTAAAATGAGCATTTTAAATCTATATATATAAATTTGTTAGGGGCATCCAACGAGGAAACAAAACTCAAAAAACCCCCAACGAAACTTAACCAAAATTCCCATGCCCATAACACAACCCACAAGGTACAAACATATCTACTCAAAATGAAAAACAATACAACAACACACTCACAAAACGGCAAAACAACAAAACTCAAAAATCCCCCAACGAAACTTAACCAAAATTCCCATGCCCATAACACAACCCACAAGGTACAAACATATCTACGCAAAATGAAAAACAACACAACAACACACTCACAAAACGGCAAAACAACAAAACTCAAAAATCCCCCAACGAAACTTAACCAAAATTCCCATGCCCATAACACAACCCACAAGGTACAAACATATCTACTCAAAATGAAAAACAACACAACAACACACTCACAAAACGGCAAAAGAATAAAACTCAAAAAAACCCCAACGAAACTTAACCAAAATTCCCATGCTCATAACACAACCCACAAGGTACAAACATATCTACTCAAAATGAAAAACAACACAACAACACACTCACAAAACGGCAAAACAACAAAACTCAAAAATCCCCCAACGAAACTTAACCAAAATTCCCATGCCCATAACACAACCCACAAGGTACAAACATATCTACTCAAAATGAAAAACAACACAACAACACACTCACAAAACGGCAAAACAACAAAACTCAAAAATCCCCCAACGAAACTTAACCAAAATTCCCATGCCCATAACACAACCCACAAGGTACAAACATATCTACTCAAAATGAAAAACAACACAACAACACACTCACAAAACGGCAAAAGGATAAAACTCTAAAAAAAACCAACGAAACTTAACCAAAATTCCCATGCTCATAACACAACCCACAAGGTACAAACGTATTACTCAAAATGAAAAACAACACAACAACACACTTAAAACGGCAAAAAAACAAAACTCAAAAAAAACCCAACGAAACTTAACCAAAATTCCCATGCCCATAACACAACCCACAAGGTACAAACGTACCTACTCAAAATGAAAAACAACACAACAACACACTCACAAAACGGCAAAACAACTGAGCATGCGCATTGGCGCCCAGCCGCAAGTTCCCTGGCACGCGCACATGCCCTTCCGGCCAACGTTCCCTCTGCGGAAACCATGCCCACTCCAAGCCCCACCGCGCCGCTTCCCGCACACACACACACCCCTGCCGCACACACACACACAACCCCACACTCCATCACTCCCCCCGCCACCGCACACACACAAGCAACTCCACTCCCCCCGCCGCCGCACACACACACACAACCCCACACTCCATCACTTCCCCCGCTGCCGCATGCACACACGCAACCCCACTCCCCCTGCCGCCGCACACACACACGCAACCACACGCTCCATCACTCCCCCCGCCGCCGCACGCACACACGCAACCCCACCCCCTGCCGCCGCACGCACACACACAACCCCATGCTCCATCACTCCCCCCCGCCGCCGCACACACACACACAACCCCACGCTCCATCACTCCCCCGCCGCTGCACACACACACACAACCCCACGCTCCATCACTCCCCCACCCCAATCTTACCTCCTTTTACTTCACGCCCCCTCCAAATCCCACCCCGCCCCTTCCCGCCCTGTCAAAATCTAGGAAAGACAGGAAGGAAGGAAAGAAGGAAGAAAGAGAAAGGGAGGTAAAGAAAAAGGGGGAAGGAAGGAAAGTTAGAGAAAGAAGGAAGAAGAAAAGGAAAGAAAAGGAAAGATGGAAGGAAAGAAAAGAGAGACAGCAGAAAAGAAAGAAAAAGGGGGAAGGAAGGAAAGAGATAGAGAAAGAAGAGGAGAAGGAAAGATGGGAGGGAAGGAAGGAAGGAAGGAGGGAAAGAAGGAGAGAAAGAGGGAAGATTGGCCACAGCAACACGTGGCGGGTAAAGGTTGTTATTTCTATTATTATTATTATTATGCTATTCTTCCTCTGAGACCCTTTTAGGGGGATTGGGAGAGGTGTCAGGTCCCGGAGGCAATGCATTGCATTATTGTTATTGTTATGATGGTGGTAAAATAAAAGGAAATAAAAAGTGAAAGAAGGAAGCAAACAGGAAGGGAAGAAAGGCAAAGGAAGAAAGGGGGAGGGAATGAAGGAAAGAGAGAAGGATGAAACCAAGTAGTGAAAGAAGGAAAGAAAGAAAGAGGTAGAGAAGGAAGAAAGGAGAGAAAGGGGGAGGAAAAGGGGGAAGGAATAGGTAGGTACCTCTCTTTCATAATAGTCCAGATATCTACCTCAACTTTGATAAGTTTTACTATAGGCCACAGCAACGCGTGGCAGGGCACAGCTAGTAGAATTATAAAATACATTAAAACATTAAAATATTTAAATCAATATCACCATTGTTAAACCACACTATCCATAGTCGTAAGGATAATGTTAGGATGCTAAGCTACACGTTTATCATAGACTTCTCCTGAACACTGCTTTCCTTCTGTAAATACCTCCTATGCACTGTTTTACACAGGAGAAAAGTATACATTATAGTCTCTCTCTCTCAAAACTCAAAAAATAAACTTCTACATAGGACAAAAATAGCTATTTTAGCTCTTAATTAGTGGGTGAAACTGAAAAGTTCTTAATCCAATTTATTGATTTATACAAGGAGCTGCCTCTTGTTGTAGGGCATTGATGGAGACTACATAAATGTGTCCTGGCTACTAAAAACTTTATCATACAGGGCAGGCAAACTAACATTGCAATTAGATCACAACTTCTAGTGATAGAAGGTTTCACACAATGCCATGTGCATCCCACTAAACATTTTTGTCCCTACTCTCGAGATTCTTCCAATCTTTTAATACCCATTAATAGCTACTATCTCACTATGTTTTCATTGTTTATCTTAGCACCATATATTTCTTCTATTTCTGTTCTGGCATATCCACAGTGTGCGGGACTCTCCCCCTTCTTCCTTCCCTCCATACTGTTCCCTAGGTGGTTCCTTTCCTTATATCTAATCTGCTGATCAATATTATTTATTTTTCATGCTGAAATTGTGCATTACATTGCACAGAAATATTTTTAATTAAATACATTGAACAGATACACGGGGTAGAAAATAAAATAGGAAAGCAGAGTCATGATAGGTGTGCGAAAGTCCACTTGTGCGACCACAGATTAGCAAATCAGTGCAACTGCTCAAATGAAGGGAGATACAATATGAAGGTTCTTGACTTGGTATGTATCCATTTTTACCCTAATGTAACTATTGTGACACTGCCAGTTTGGTCTGATAATGTCCTAAGATATCACGCAAGCAAAGCAACCCATGAAGGTACCAACCAAAATTCTTGATGTATAACATGATTCAAACCTGAATGTCAATGTTTCAAGGCACCTCCTCTAACCCTCTTTCATCTTAATTCTTATCATTAATTGACTCTTGATTGCACACTTTATGTAACAGGTGCCCAGTTAGTTTTAGCTCCATTATTCATTCAAGTAGCTAGGAACTTAAAGATAGGTTTTCTTGTATTTCTAAGTACTTATATGTTGACCTCTTAATTTTATCCCATTTGTGAGCCAAATCTGAATTCTATAACTGCCCTTAGGACCACCCTACAAATATGCTTTCCATGTACCTTTCATACTTTTGCTATGGCAGAATCACATTGCAAGTTCTAAAAGAGCTCCTTGCTTTCAAAACAAAACAACAAAACAAAATAGAATAATTCCACAAGGTACAATACTGAGGTCATCATGAAGCTCAAAGAATATTCAGAATCATAGAAAAAAACACTTCTAAGCTTATAGTTTCCTGTCACTTACAATAAAATGCATTCTGAGAATCTGTGGAAACATAATGCAGAGTTTCCTTCCTTTCTTCCTCAGTGCCCTTCTTTTCTTTTTCTCCACAGAAGAGTCAAAGAACCTTCTATGTTAGAAGTCATAATAAGACTACTTACACTGGCATATCCTTAACTTTTAACATAAGAAAAATTACGTACGTATTGAAAGCAAGAGAGTCTATTGTGTACATAGCTTTTGATGTAACCCAGGAGGTCTAAATCTTACTCAAAAACAAACATGAGGGAGCACCTACCCAGAGTGAGATGGAAGAAGTTGAAATTGTACATATAATTCTGAAGCCATTTTCTTTAACATTTTGAAGGACAATTCTCATGAAAGTCACTGGGGAGTGGGTCCCCTACTTCAAATTTACTTCCTAAGTTCTGAATTTAGAGTATATCATTTTAAGTTTGATTTCCACACAAATGTTCACAGTTTTGGTTTTAGAATGCATGTAAAATTAGAGAACTTGAAGATATATTTTTAATTTGTATACCATTTTTCTCCAAATATAAGACTCACAAATCAGAGTTAAAACAAAATACAATTAAAACAGTAGAACATACAAAACTTAAGTATCAGTTAAACGACCAATCATATTGAAAATATTAACTGAAAAAGTTTTTAAAGTTCCTAAAATATAATGCTACAAATATAATACAGCAAGAATAGAATGGAGGATACAATATTCTCAGTTGTATTCTTTTAACTCGGTTAAAAGATTTTCTGTAACTTAAGATCAAAAGAAATTAACATTGTTATTAAAGGCAACATTTATATTAAAACAATGTTCAAAAACAGTGGATTTTAGTTCTGCACTTATTTCTTCTTCATGCACTCCCTTATGATTTGAATGCATGTCAAACTTTGAATCATTTCTAGTAGAGGTGTGTGTAAACTATTGGTTTGTAAATAGTTCGATAAGAAGTATAATCAAAAGCAAATACAGCCAGGATATGGTTTCCCTTTGATAGCTGACCAGTGGGAGAGCTGGCTGACGATCAGAGAACTTGTGAATTCTTTTAAAAGGATCTGAGTAACATAGATCTCCATGTAGAAGAAAGTGAAAAACAAAACAAAAGGCCAGTCCTAAAACTGAAGGAAACTGGTAGGGGTTCATTACAAAATTCATTCTCTGTAACAGACTGTTCTACACCAGGAGTGCCTCTTCTGCTGCAAAACTTTCCATATACCATCTGGAATGCTTGCAGAAGGTTCAAGGTGAGAATGCTTTATTTGGCCCATATAGACATGGAGAAAGAGAGAATTCAAGAAAATCCTCTTAAGATATTATAGAGTATGTTTCATTCTAATTAGAAAATAATCATCTATGAAACTTCTAGGGTTGTGTTGTGTTGTTATTTGCTACAGTTTACATGGAGAAGAGCATAGCAATCAATCATTTTGCCTTGAAACTTTGTATGATTCTAGAAAATACCTGCTTATGTTACTTTCTCAAAAACACAATTAAAACCTTATTCTTTATATGTATATCACTAGCTATATTCACTAACTATCAAAGTCAGAGTTATCTAGACCACAGTCCTTCTGGTGTCCATGTTTGCTTTAGAAAGTTTGATGGTGAAAAAAGCTGACAGGAAGAAAATCAACTCATTTGAAATATGATGTTGGGAGGAGAGAACTATGAATAGCATGGATTTCCAAAAAGACAAATAGATGGATTTAAGGACAAATCAAGTCTGAATTCTTATTAACAGACAAAATGAAAAAAAAAAACTGAAACTGTCAGACTTGAGACATATCATGAGATGACATGACTCATTGGAAGAGATGATGATGATGTTTGGTAAACATGAAAGCAGTAGTAAAATGGGAAGATTACATTACAGATACACTGACTCAATAAAGGAAGCCATGGCCCAGAATATGCAAAACCTGAACAGAATATTAGACTGGAGGTCTCTCTTTCATGGGATCATCAATATTGATGCTGAATTGATGATGGATAACAACATCATCAACAACAGAAATACTGTTGGGATAGCTTCAGAGGACAGGATAGGAATTCAAAATGACCTTAACAGCTTAGAAAGCTGGGCCAAAAATAACAAAATTAATTTCAACAAGAACAAATGTAAGATACTATACTTAGTAGGCCTGGGTAACAACGGAAAAATTTGTTTCTAAAATCGATTCGTTTTTTGGGGTTTTTTTGCGTTTCGTTATTTAAAATAATTACAAAATTTTCCTTTTAAAAAGTTCGATATTTACGAAATTTCGTAAATGTGAAAAAAATTACAAAACATTAACGAATCGATTTCCGAAACGATAACGAATCGATTCATTAATGGCGGACGCGACCGCGAAATATGCTAAAAAACCTCCAAAAACTTCTGAAGCTTCCCTCTCCCTCTGTTGTTGACTGTTGGTGTGATATTATATTTTTTTTTCACTAATTAAACAAAAAACAACCATAAAACTTGCCCCAGACATGCGGAAATAACAACGAAACGACCTCAAAACAATAACGAAACGAATACAATAACGAAATACGAAGCATTTACAAAACTATTTAAAAATTCGTTTTTTTAAAAAATTGCTCCAGAATTGTTCGTTATCGTTTTGTAATTGAAAAAATTAACGAATTATTAACGAATTACGAATTAACGAAACGAAACTGCCCAGCCCTAATACTTAGGGAGAAAAAAATGAAATGCAAAGATACAGGATGGGTGATGCCTGGCTCAAGAACAGTCCATGTGAAAAGATCTTGGAGTCTTCATGAACAAGTTGACCATGAGCCAACAGTGTGATGCAGCAGCTTTGAAAAGCCAATGGGATTTTGAACTGCATCAAAAGTATAGTGTGCAGAGCAAAGGAAGTTACAGTGCCTCTTTATTCTGCTTTGGTTCGATCTCACCTGGAATACTGTCTCTTATTCTGGGCACCACAGTTCAAAAGAGATATTGAGAATCTGAAATGTGTCCAGAGGAGCACAACTAAAATGATTAACATTCTGGAGACCATGCCTTTTGAGGAGCCTCTTAAAGAATTGGGTATGTTTAGCCTTCAAAAGAGAAGGTTACGAGGAGACATGATAACCATGTATAAATAGATGAAAGGGTATCATAAGGAAGAGGGAGGAGACTTGTTTTCTGCAGTCCTGGAAACTAGGACTTGGAGCAATGGCTCAAATTACAGGAAAGGAGATTCCTCCTGAACATTAAGAAGAACTTCCTGAGTGTAAGAGCTGCTCAGCAGTGGAACTCTCTGCCTCGAAATGTGGTGGAAGCTCCTTCCTTGGAAAATTTGAAACAAAGGCTGGATGGCCATCTGTACTTTATGCTTTTCCTAGATGGCCCATGTGGTCTTTTCAAACTCTATGATTCTATTTTAAATAACTAAGTTGACAATGCTGGTTGAGGCAGATGGGAGTTGGTCTAACAACATCTGGAGAGTTACAAGTTCCCCCACTTCTGATTCATACTATCATCCATACACTGTATCATCATAGCTCATGGGATTATAGTGGTCATAACATGGAAATGCAAGTTATTTAATCTGATGAACAATATCCTTGGAACCTGACCTACCTCCTTACAGTGTCCATGCATAAATAGTTTTCATATTCAATGCAGAGTATAGAGGAAGCAGAAGAGAAGCAACCAGCACACTATGAGAAATGAACGAAAACTAAACATCATAAGGGACAAGATATCAAATATGGTAATTATCTCCAGGTGGTGAGAACAATTATAGGTGTTTATTAGTAACACAGAATCTGAAAAAAGGAGCTAATAAAGTGGAAGAGTTACAAGATTTACATAACTTTGTTTGAGAACCCAGCAACAAACATAGACTTTCACATCTATTAACAATATTATGTATCGTTGTTAATTTTATTAAAATATTTATATGCTGTCTTATATTAATAGATGCCAGGATCACTTTCAATATAATCAATATAAAACAATAAATAGTAATAATAATTTAACACAGTTGAACTATACATCAGGTCATTTACTTTCATCAATCAATCAATCAATCAATCAATCAAACAAACTTTATTTTTATCTTGTCCACATCAGTAGGTGAAATATGTTGAGAAGATTCCAGTAAAATGGAACAAGAAGGAGCCCAGGTTACATCAATGCTGGTGTCTAAGTTGGAACAGATCTTGGTGACTTTTTCTGCAAAGAATCTTGTAAATTATTCATAATGAGCTACTGAGTGGTCATAGTCTCCAACCTGAGGGATAGGGTGTAACAGTCCTCTGACCACTTGAAACCATTTAGCCAGACAATTCTTTGCAGATACAATGTTGGCAGCCACGTAGGATTTCTGCATTGCCTTCATTGCTGCTGAATAAGCTTTTAAAAATGCTCTAGACCATGCTCGATCAGATTCGCCGCGAGATTTCCACCAATGCTGCTCTAGTCTCCGTTTCACTTGGTTCTTCATTGCCAGTTCCTGGGTGAACCAGGGTGTTGATTTGGCTCGGCTTCGTGAAAGGAGACATTCAGGAGCAATTGGGTCAACTGCCCTGGCCATCTCCTGATTCCAGAGGTCCACCAGAGTTTCAACAGAATCACCTACCGAGGAGGCAGGAAAACCCCCAAGAGCTACCAGGAATCCATCCAGATCCATAAGTCTTCTGGGGTGGACCATCCTAATTGGTCCTCCACCCATGCAGAGGTTTAGTGCCTCGGTGAGTCTAAACCTCTCATTTGGGTTAGGGAGGCACAACTCCCACAAAAGAAGAAAAGTGACTTTTGAGTTTTACCTACAATAAACCTTATTTATGAATCTCTAGATCCTCAGGGTTGACTTGATGGTAAAGGTCTCCCAGATGTTGATCACAGACTCATCCTAGATGGCCTAGAGATTCCTTCAGAATTGTTCTCTCTAGGACTCACTAAGTTCTCCAGTGTGATTCTACAGTAATCTTCTGGCAGATGTTTCTAATAGAGTTACTTGGGAGAACCTAGAGATTCTTAGAAAAAAATATATCAATGAAATCCATGAACAATCAAATCTGCAAAAGTTAAATTCACACATGTGTAGGTTGTTTTTTTGAAAAAGAAGCAGGTGCTTTTTATGAGTGCCAATCTTATCTTATTGTAGCCAATACAGAATTTCACAGATGTTGTGTTTGGCTATTATATGTTTAAGAGTCTAACAAGTAAAGATGGAAAATATCTCTTAAGAAATTATATTTCTAAGCTGAAGGCAGAGTAGCATGAGACAAGGCATCCAGCTTTTTTTGCTTGGACTTTCTACCTGATTTAATCAAACTATATTGTTCAAGCAAATGCCATGCTGACATGCTGGAGAAGACAAACACCACATTTTTTAAATTGTGCAAGCTAATTTAGGATGAACTCAAATTACTATCTTTTATTAACATTATCTGCATTCTGAAAAAATGTCTTTTTTCTGATTAACTTGCCACTTTCCTTAAGAGGTTAAATAGTCCAATTTTCATAAACTGCTAAACATAATGTACAGATTTTGCCTGAATGAATATCTTAGACTATTCCACAGCCTCTTCATTATAATGTTCCAGTTTTGACCTCCAAACACTTTATCTGTTGCTGTACTTCTAAGGTTTTTCATAAAAGGAGAGTGTTCCCCTTGTTACAGAACAGACATCCAATGGCAGTTCCTAATCTGAACAATACCATTCAGTTCCTATCTAGCATCTTGTAGGACACATCACAAGAAAAAAGAAAAAAATATGGATGTATACTTATAATTCATTTTCCGTGGGCATGTCTCTGTCTTCTTTCTGGATGGGAAGAGGAGCACAGAATCCTTTACACTAGAAAGGTAGGATTTTCAGAACATTGTACAGTATGAGCCCCATATCCGTGGAAGATCAGATTTACCATGGAAATGTAAAGCGACAGATAATAGAGAACTATATTGAAGAGAATGACTTCTGGTGGAATCGTAATATACAGTTGTAATGGAAAATACATCTCTTTAATTCTGGGTCCTCCAGCATATGCCTATGGTTCAAGTCTAGCCATACAATCCTGGTGGAAGACCTAGGAAATACCTATAGGGAGCATTTTTGATATGGCACTGTATTGGTTCTTAAAATATTTAGTTATTTATTTCGGGTTTTTATATCCCGTCCTATCTCAACCTCCGAAGAGGCCTGTTCATTCAGGTCTTCAAAGCCAATAATCAGAATAGATCTGATGATTGGCCAATTGTCTAAAGCAATTGGCCAATTGAAAGGTCATCTTCCCCCTTTTTTCCAGATGACTTCTATAGGTGCTGTATTCATTTTCATGAGAATACAAATGCAGCTTCAATAAGGCCCACTGTTAATAAACAAGACTTTATTGTTGTGACAACCTTCATTTTCTTGCCTCTCTTACGTTTTCTTCTACCAGTTCCACTCTTGTTTATTTGTTTAATTTATATCCTATCTTATTCCCTATGGTTCCCAATATAGATTTAAGCAAAATAAAATAAAACATTTCATAGTTCTTTGGTCAGATCTCATCTGGAATAATATGTCCAGTTCCAGGGCCCACAGTTCAAAAAGGAAGCTATGAAGCTCCAATCTGACCAGGGGAGGGTGACCAAACTGGTAAAAAGTCCCTGTTGTTACTTTCAACTCTTTATTTATTTATTTATTTCAAACATTTATACCCCATCCAGGGCAGCTTTCAACCGGCAACAATTCAATGCATACTCATACAAGCAACACAACATAACAACATTAAACATTAGTTAAATTATTAAGTTTAAAATATCCCTTTAAAAACATTATTACCATCAGCATAGTCACATCCAAGTCATACTCAGCGTCCAGAGACCACTGTCAGTTCTCATGAAGCATTGTGATTACTGTTAAGCCTGCTACCCAAATGCCTTGTCCCAAAATCATGATTTGAGCTTTTTCCTGAAGGAAAGGAGAGATGAAACCAGCCTAATTTCACTGGGGAGTGTGTGTAGTACAAAAGGTTTTTAAAACATGAAATAAATACTTATTTTATATAAATTGACTTCATGCATAAGTCAGAAGAAGTATTCAGCAGAAGCAATGGTCATTGAAAGAGGTATTTACAGCAAAAGAAAAAAGAAATTATAGAATTGTCTTGAATGGTTTGCATCTTTTATTCTGTGCTTATAGAGGGAAGGAATCTAAGCATGTCACATGATGAAATAAAGTTATTAGAGATGAAGAATTTGAGTAGCCCTATGTTTCCAGAAGTAGTAGGCTCTGACAAAAATCCCACAAAAATGATAAAGTTTTAGTTTGACAGATATGGAGCCCCCGGTGGCGCAGTGGGTTAAACCCCTGTGCCGGCAGGACTGAAGACCGACAGGTCGCAGGTTCGAATCCGGGGAGAGGTGGATGAGCTCCCTCTATCAGCTCCAGCTCCTCATGCGGGGACATGAGAGAAGCCTCCCACAAGGATAATAAAAACATCAAATCATCCAGGCGTCCCCTGGGCAACGTCCTTGCAGACGGCCAATTCTCTCACACCAGAAGCGACTTGCAGTTTCTCAAGTTGCTCCTGACATGACAAAAAAAATGTTTGACAGATCATTAACATGAGGTCAGATATTGAAGTCTATTGCTTCTGGCACTTTTCAGAAATATCTCTGCATTATCAAAATTGTAACATGTTCTCCTGCTTGAAACTTAATTTGATTGACCATGGATGCTGCCTATTGACACTATAAATCGTTGTTGCATTATTTAGGAAGAGGTGAAAAGCTTCCAACAAAAATGGTGATTTATCCAGTTAAAGAAAATAAGCAGGCCATTAGAGTATAAGGGCAGGGGGGAACCATGAACATGAAATGTACTATATTAAAGCAGAGCCTCGAGTCTGTTTGGCCTTCATCACTTCTATGGTTGCTATATTTCTATGCCGATCTGTGAATGAAAAGCAGACGTGACCTAATATATAACCCACCTGTTATTGTTGAACAATTCTGGATTTAAATTTCGAGCAATAGTTTCCTTTCATTTTTAAAAAAGCTATATGTTTTTCCTTTTGTTGGAATTATGACTTGCCCTTCACATATTCATGGAGGAGGAGGAAGTACAGTGTAGATTGCTGCTCTGTAAATAAGCACATAGTTGTAAAAGTTTTATTTTCAACTAGACTCCAGCTGGTCATATCTGTATTGCATGCCACATACAATTGTGTGTGAAGGGAGTAAATTCCAATTGGGAAACATGGTTGCTA
Source organism: Anolis sagrei (assembly GCF_037176765.1). NCBI lineage: Eukaryota > Metazoa > Chordata > Lepidosauria > Squamata > Anolidae > Anolis > Anolis sagrei. Next base: position 230,709,021 of record NC_090024.1, read on the forward strand.
TGACATCAGAGAATAATGCTTTTCTACAAACTAATTTTAACAGATGTGAATATAAAAATGGAATATAGTTGGAGGTGGTCTGTAGTTTATATGTAGTTAAGAAAGAAAAACAGGAAGAGGCCTTTGAGAATTTTTCAATATAGTGTGATCTGGGAGGATTGCTTCTTCCATCTTTGCAGTTTTTTAGAAACAATTCTCACAATAAATATCAAATAGGGTCCTTGTAATACCCTGAAGACTAACAAATTGGTTATGAAATAAGCACTTATAAGCTGGAGACTACTTATCATGTGCACTGAATAGAAATTGATGCAATTTTGTTAGAGTTCTTTGGCTTTGCCATTTCAGGCCCCGGGCCTTCTTTTTAGTACAGATGACAAAATCTTCTGTAGGGCATGCTTAGAAACACTCAGGATCTTGAAGTTGACATGCAGAAGTATAGGGCTGTGGACTGTGGGCAATAAACTCTATTCCATCCTTTTAAAAAACCTTATTGTTATTCATTTACAACCTGTAGCCCTCCCAGTGTTTGGGATTCCAACTCCTAGAAGTCCTAGCTTGTCCAATAGTCAGGATTTCTGGGAGCTGAAATCCAGAAACCTGGTGGCGCAAAGGTTATGCATCGCTGCTCTATTCTGACTTCATCAGATGTGACACAATGGTAAGGTGTTCACAGGGAGCTTTGTAGCAGTAGCAACACAGGAATGACCCACCACCTTTACTATACAAGGAAATGGTGATGGCAGTGGGGTGTGTGTGGACAATGATCAGGCTTAACTGTACCCAACTCTGCTACTCATTTCCACCGAATTCCAAGGAAGCCTCCCAGACCTTGAACCAGGGTCTGACAGCTGTGATGGACTGGATGAGGGCTAACAGGCTGATGCTTAATCCAGACAAGACATACTCTGTATCTTTTGCGATATTACTTGGGAACCGCTCTGAGTCCCCTCGGGGAGATGGAGCAGTATATAAATAAAGTTTTTATTATTATTATTATTATCCAATCCAGCTGTCAAGACAGCACCAAAGTCTCCAGATATTCCCCAGTTTCATACAAATTTCATAATATAGTCAAAGGCTTTCATGGCCAGAATCACTGGGTTGTTGTAGGTTTTTCAAGCTGTATGGCCATGTTCTGGAAGCCTTCTCTCCTGACAGTTCACCTGCATCTATGGCAGGCATCCTCGGAGGTTGTGAGGATGCCTGCCATAGATGTAGGTGAAATGTCAGAAGAGAATGTTTCTGGAACATGACCATATAGCCCGAAAAAAAAATTACAACAACCCAAATTTCAGAATATTCCCCAGCTTTGCTTAGTGTGCAGCAATGTGGTGTTAAAGGCTAAAAACTCCAGGTACCATGCATCATGAAAAATGTCAGTGTCAGATTTGGGGAAGGTACTTCTTTTATGAACCTAGAAACCTACTGGAAATAGATGATGACTGGAGACATTAACTGAAGACAGAGCAGTCAGAGGTGAAGAAAATAAATAAATGGTAGCTGAGGGGGTGAAGGTTGAGAGGCAGCTAACAAAACCATAAGTTTCACCAGAAATAACTTCACCAAGAGACCTTGAGATTGAATCATTCTAAAAACTAGATTCATCAGGAAATGCAGAGATGGGGGAGGGATTATTTAAGAGCATCTATTCCTGGTCATATTATCAGATTATATCAGAGTTAAATTCAGGGAAGTCAGGTCCGAGAAAAACTACTGAGAGCTCATCAGCTGAAGCGGGCTCTCTAGTACTAGGAAAGGCAATAGGAAATGATTAATCCAAGTACATTTAAGATTTCACAACTAATTCAAAACTGTCAAATTTATTTCTTTTTGCAAATAATTCTTGTAATAAACATTCTAGTTTTATTAATTTTGTGAGCAGAATTCCTACAAGTGGGCAGCATACAAAGAAGTTTATAAGACAATAAATCCAACCAAAACATTAGGAAGAAATTATTTTATTGCAAGAACTGTTTAACAATGGAATAGACTTCCTCAGAGTGTGGTGGAATATCTATCTTTGGTAATGTTTAAACTAGTGTTGGATTAAACAGATGTTGGTTATACAAGTTCCAGGAGTGCAAGGCATAAATGGGTCTTATTGTCCCTTCTCACTGTAAGATTTTATGATTCTGTAATCTTGGAGAGCCTGTTGCATGTGGATCTACATGAGTTCTCCCAACACACACATACATTTAGTGCTTAACAGTGAGATTAATTGCACTATTATTTCTGTTAATCAGTTCTCAATTATCACAGTTCCTTTCATAGGCCATGAATGTGGAGAAAGTCATTCAGGTTATTTTCAAGGAGACTGGGAGGTTATGTTGAGAGTGAGTAGGGTATTACTTTTACAATCCCATTATGTTTACAGCCATCCTATTAAACTTCCCAGAATATCCAGCTCCAATGGCCACTTTTGAGAGGAAATGTATTTCAAAATATACTTGTCATGGTGATCACCATAACAACTCCCCTTAATGCCTGAAATGATGCATTTTGGGTAACATTAGCAAAACACTAAATAACATGTTGGGACTTAAAGCTTTCTGTAAATTTCAGCACCCCCTGAGATACAAAAGAGTAGTATTCTTTGTTCTTAATTTAGACTGAACTCCATTTCACATATACTAGTCTATATATATATATTTGCCCAAAATTAAGTCTTGGCATGATGAATTGTACATGCTCTTAAGAAGGCAAAAAGTTTGATTGATATATTTGATAATTTGCTTCCCAGTTAAATATATATTTGCTCAGAAGCAAATCTCTCTAAGTTCCAGTGAGATTACTTGGATGAACTCACTGACTTTTCTTTCTGTGAGCAAACATACACAGTACTAGGCTGCAAGATCATTTCAGATAAATCTGAGATAGTTTAGAGAATGTTATCTAACATTTTAAAGAGAATTTTTCATTTCTATGAGTTCTCGCTGGGTTCCATAAAGACAAACTCAAAGTAGTTTTGGAAGTTTATTCTGCTGGTTGTAAGGCCATTAACACCACTTTGTTAAGCTCATGTGTAAAGTACACAGAACACTAGTGCTCAAATAGGAAGGAATCTTATGTTGAATCACAGGACTATCTAGCCCAATACTGGATGTATCTACAATGAGCAGGGTAGCCCTATGTAAATTAGCCATAAGGGCAGGCCCAGGTTCAGGAATTACATGCTGAATCCAAGGGCATTGTCCTCATGTCCCACAGAGCTGTCATCTCTTCCATGTCTCCAGCGCTGCTCCTAGCTGGCCACAGAGTTCTGTCTGAGTGGCTGGATGCAGAGATCAGAACAGGGCACTTTCATGATTAACAAGAAGGATGGGGGTTGAACTTCCATTCGTGCCTCTTCAAACCTCACAGCATGCTGGTCACAGCTGACCTCCAGCTGGAGCACTCCGGACAACATAGCCGGTCCAGCGGAGTTGATGACAGAGGACCATCGCTTCAATACTGGTGGTCTTTGCTTCTTCCAGCACGCTGACATTTGTCCGCTTGTCTTCCCAAGAGATTTGCAGGATTTCCGGAGGCAGCGCTGATGGAATCGTTCCAGGAGTTGCATGTGACGTCTGTAGACTGTCCATGTCTTGTAAGCGTATAGCAGGGTTCGGAGGACAATAGCTTTATAAACAAGCACCTTGGTATCCCTACAGATGTCCCGGTCCTCAAACACTCTCTGCTTCATTCGGATGCCACTATCATCAGCCTCTTCAAAAAAGGGGCAAGAACAGACTGCGGAAACTATTGAGGTATCTCCCTTCTAACCTCTGCTGAGAAAATCCTCACAAGAATCCTTGCAAATCACCTTCTACCCCTCTCAGAAGACACCCTCCCAGAATCCCAGAATGGCTTCTGCCCCTCCAGAGGAACAGTGGATATGATCTTCACTGCACAACAGCTCCAAGAAAAATGCAGGGAACAAAATCAACCTCTGTACATTGTGTTCATTAACCTTGCAAAGGCATTCAACACAGTGAATCACAGCACTCTCTGGACCATCATCCAAAAAATCGAGTGCACTAACAAATTTGTGAACATCCTGCGGCTTCTCCATGATGTTATGATGGCAACAGTCTTGGACAGCAATGGCTCCCAAATTGACCCATTTAAGGTGGAATCAGGTGTCAAACAGGGCTGTGTTATTGCCCCATTTTCAGGAGGCATGCAAAAACAGGTATAGATGTCTACCAGTATTTGGCCAGCAGAAATGGATCAAGGTTCAGCTGAAATGCACAAGCATAGTATCCACCAATTTTGCTTAAAGAAGGACAAAGTAAGGGTATGGCTGAAAAACCCTGGATTCTCAGTGGAAGCTGCTGTGCATCTTGTTTAGTGTAGACCCATAAATATCTCTGGAGGGTAATCACTTTACAGAATGCATGTATGGTAGAAGGAGGTTCTTTCCTTGAACCCTGGATGCCGTGTTTTAACATTGAATGTATTTTAATCTTGCTTTTAATCTTGCTTATTATGTTGTAATTTTAATCCAAACCATTTTAGGTGAGTTTTGTATGTTTTGAGGCACTGTGTATGTGCCATTTCTAAGCCGCCTTGAGTCCTCCCCAGAGTAGAGAAAGGCAGGGTATAAATAAAGTAAATAAAAGTAATAAATTCTTTCCTGAAATCATTTTTCATTAGAGGCAATGAAAATTAACCTGGATAGTTCAGGATTCATTTACTCTATCACTTAACTCCAGCCCTTCCCCAATTTATAAAAGTTTTCAGAAGCCTATCCCCTAAGTTCTATACATCACACAAAATATCGGTATTAATGAATGAATTTAACAGCAAACAAAAAATGTAATCATGGAGATGAAATTTTCTCTTCACATTCTTTGTTTAAGGCAGCGAATGTTAAGACTATTGTTGTCTCAGCTTCTGTGTTGATAGAGCATTTCTTTCTTTTCTCTTATATATTCTTTTTCTTTTTTAGCTGACACACTGTGTTGCAGAAAGTCACTTCAGATTGTGTCATTCTCACTGGGTTGTATCACATAATGAAAAATGACTGATGCAAGCTGACACTACCTGCCACTCCAGGATTCTTCAGATAAAAAAATCTGAGCAATCTTCTTTTATTAAAAGATGTTAAATTCTTAAAATTAAGGCCATTCTCTGTGGAGAAGGTTAATCTTTGGCTACTAGTAATTAAAAACAGAGGCGCTAATTAATCTCACTGAATTCAGGATCAGCTGTGTGCTCCAGAGCATATAATGCTTGCAAGTGGGCATTTTTTATGCCTGGGTTTTAATATGAGACAGAAAGTTTGGATATTCTTAAGGAAAAAAAGAGAAGCTTTATATACTCTGGAGTTCATAGTCGATTGCAGTACTGATGCCTTATTTTGCAGGTTTAAGGCGCTGGAAATACTGGTAAATCATGAACCAATCTATCTACACTGTAGAATTAATGCTGTGTGATACTACTGATCTCATTCTTCAGCTTTCCTTTTTGCTTAGCTGGCTGAAGACATGGCTGCTGACTCCTGCAATCTTCCCAAATGTGGGAAATTCATCTGCATTTTTTTTTTTTAGTCTTCTGAGGAGCACAGCAATTGATGCTATTTTTAACCAATATACATAGGGTGCATCTACACTGTAGAATGGAATCCTAGGATATGTAGTCAATTGCTGTGCTCCTCAGAAGACTAAAATAATACAGATGAATTTTCCACATTTGGGAAGATTGCAGGGGTCAGCAACCATGTCTTCAGCCAGCTAAGCAAAAAGGATAGCTGGAGAAAAGAACTCCAATCAAGAGCAATAATGAATTAATTTGATACAGACCCTCAGACCAAGGGTATGTGTGTGTTACAGATTCAACCCCAATCCCCCCCCCCCCAAATCAGGTTTACTTGCTCATTTACTTGCTTGCTCACTTGCTCCTCCACTTGTTGTTTTGCCCACCTCCCCCCTTTGCCAACCCCCCCTTTTGCCAACTCCCCTCCTCACCATTCCACTGCACAGTAATCCCAGAGTACCCACCCCCAATTTTTTTTCTGGCTATGGGCCTGCCTCAGACCCACAAATTTTAAATACATCTCTTAAATACTGTTGGACTCGTGTGTGTGTGTGTGGTGAGCTAAGGCTGAATTTTAAAAGGCTAGCCTCTAGCTGGATGGTACTGAAAGCAACTTCAAGACATCTCTTAACTATGGAACCTTGTTGTTGAATGTCTTGGATTGATGACTCTTGGCTTCCTTACTGACTTGTCTACTTGAACCTTGTTGTGATTTATGGTTCCTTGACCTCAAACTGTTTATTATTGTAGATTTCATGCTTCCACTTCTGAACTTCTAGAAGAGAGGGACATCATTAGAGTTAGGACTGTTTGTCCTAAAAATACATTGTCTGTGTGTTTAGTCATACTAACAATCAACAACAAGACAAAGAAAGGGAAATCCAGCCAAGAGAGAAAACATTGGGAACCTAAAAGGGAATTTAATTGGCACAGGATGTCTGATGGCAATTAGCCAAACAATGATGTCCAGTGACACTCTCATGTCACTGGATACTTTGTTTTTTGTTTATTCGTTCAGTTGCTTCTGACTCTTTGTGACCTCATGGGCCCACATCAGAGCTCCCTGTCTGCAGTGACCACCCCCAGTTCCTTCAAGGTCAAGCTAGTCACTTCAAGGATAACATCCATCCATTTTGCCCTTGGTCTGCCCCTTTTTTCTTCCATTTTCCCCAGCATTATTATCTTCTCCAAACTGTCTTGTCTTCTCATTATGTGGCCAAAGTACTTCATCTTTGCCTCTAATATCCTTCCCTCCAGTGAGCAGCGGGGCTTTTTTTCCTGGAGCAGGGACTGCTTAGATCTTCTCGTGGTCCAAGGCACTCTCAGAATTTTCCTCCAACACCACAGTTCAGAAGCATCTATCTTCCTTCACTCAGCCTTCCTTATGGTCCAGATCTCACATCCATAGGTTACTACAGGGAATACCACTGCTTTAACTATGTGAACCTTTAGCAATCTTGAATAGATGACCAGTACATCTGCTTGTCCAAAATGTAAGAAAAGTAGGAGCCTTTGGGTAGCAAAATACCAGGTTTGCTCTTAAAAAAGTTAGTTCAAACTCTTATTTTGTCTGAGGCTAAAGTTGACAACTTTGAGCACCTAGAATGGCAATGGTTTTTATTGATGTTTTGATGAATTGACAACAAAAACAAGGCGGTATAAAAAAGGGATTGAGATCACCTCTAGCTGTTTTGTTCCTCAACAAACTGACTTTGTTTCGGAAATCCACACAATGTTTTTGCTATTCCAAAATACCTCCTGGGAGACATTACCATTTTCATACCCACTTTCCACATCTATTTAAATTAATTGTGTTTATATTGTGTATGTGTTTTGAAAGTGGTAAAAATGACATCCTCCAAGAAAACACAGCTATAGTTTTGAGAACACTGATTCAACAGAGATAATCTGGGAATGAACAATATTAGCAGTGTAAGGAAATAGTTCTGCTGGACCTAATGCTTAAGTAGTGATGTATTGCTAAAGCACTTTAGCACCGTTAACTGTATTGTATGAAAAGTCTTAATGGAAATTTGTGAAAATCAATTTCTGAAATGTTGCATGAGAGTGGATGTGTCACAAAATCAGTGGGAGGGAATGACACAAGAGAGAGAGGGAAGGAAAGAAACCATTGATATTTCAGGTCACAGTCTAGAAGCATACTCATACATATGCAGGTACAAAAAGAATGGAAAAGTGTCAATATTCTCTGATTTTACCTTTTTAGAAATACCCTTAGATAAAGTGGATTATATCTCTGTGTAATAGATCTGAAAGAAGTGAAAACCTTTGTACAGACTGCACAGTCTTGGCATACATGTAGCAAATGTGACAATATATAGAATAAGGTCTATTTAAACTACAGTTCTAAGGACCATGTGATTAATTGTATTTAACTTGTTAAAGAAAAATAAACATTAGTTATACATCTGCAACATATTATCTTGCAATTATTTTCTGATCATCCAGTGCTGTAACTGGGTTGTTGTAGGTTTTTTCGGGCTATATGGCCATGTTCTAGAGGCATTCTCTCCTGACGTTTCGCCTGCATCTATGGCAAGCATCCTCAGAGGTAGTGAGGTCTGTTGGAACTAGGAAAATGGGTTTATATGTCTGTGGAATGACCAGAGTGGAACAAAGGATTCTTGTCTGCTAGAGCTAGGTGTTACTGTTTCAACACCCCACCTTGATTAGCATTTGATGGCCTGGCAGTGCCTGGGGCAATCTTTTGTTGAGAGGTGATTAGATGTCCCAGATTGTTTCTTCTCTGTTGTTTTGCTGTTGTAATTTTAGAGTTTTTTTTAATACTGGTAGCCAGATTTTGTTCATTTTCATGGTTTCCTCCTTTCTGTTGAAATTGTCCACATGCTTGTGGATTTCAATGGCTTCTCTGTGTAGTCTGACATGGTGGTTGTTAGAGTGGTCATGTCATTTCCATGTTCTTAAATAATATGCTGTGGCCATTTCAACAGTTCCAACAGACCTCCTTACCTCTGAGAATGCTTGTCATAGATGCAGGCAAAATGTCAGGAGAGAATGCCTCTAGAACATGGCCATATAGCCTGAAAAAACCTACAACAACCCAGTGATTCCAGCCATGAAAGCCTTCGACAATACAGTGCTGAAAGATTACTAAAGCAGGGATATGGATGCTGCTCTGACTTTTCGATAAACTTAATTTGCAACCTTGGGAACCTGGTGATCAAAATGCCAAAATCCAGGAAATTTGACTAGACACAGGTTGACATAGATAAAGCCGATCTTTTACAATCATAGAGTCATAGAGTTGGAAGAGACCTCATGGGCCATCCAATCCAACCCCCAGCCAAGAAACAGGAAATGAAATGAAGGGACCCTTTTATTTTGGAGAGATAAGAAAAAATATAAATGCTTAACTCTGGGGCACATCTATACTGATCTGCTATCCTGCAGAGGGAGGCAAATCATCTCATTGGTGGCTGCACAATGCAGAGATCTAACTCAAGAAATGTAGTGTTGAACCGGAGTAATAAGACGCATGGGTTGCTCTGATTTCTCCCTGGCCATCCTATATTCTCCAGGCTCAGGGGCTTGGGGACACGAAATGGCATTCACCATCCCCTTCCTGTTCTCAGTGAGTACAGTTCCTGCCCACTCCATTATTTTTTTTAAAAAGAAACCTGGGGGGGGGGGGGGGGACTTGGCTTTCCCCTCCAATTCCACTAGTTTGGAGTAGACCCAAGGCACCAAACGTAACTAGTCACCACTCTGGCTATGTTGGGCTGGGCTTTTATTTTCAATCCTGCTACTCTGGAGTAGACCCAAGACACTGATCTTAACTAGATGCCACTTTGGAAACACTGGGCTTTCCTCCCAATCTCAGTACTCTCCATCATGGAAGTCCAAAATGTAAAAAGCTAGCAGTACCAAGCTTTGAAAGTCAAGAAAACTATGAAGGAGAAATGTCAGGCAAAACAAAGATATCTTGAAATTTTGGTATTTCTAATGATTAAATTAATTTTAAAATATTACCAGTCCAGGTTTTTGGAAGAGAAATGTCAATGCTTGGTAGGGAACCCCATATTCCACATCACTGAAGTGATTCAACACGGGCAAATTTGACAGTTCCCATCCCACATGTTTTTCTCCCTTTTCTCCAGTTTCATAGTGATTATTGAGCTCAGAAGATGATCTCTGCCAATTTTCTCTCTCTCTCTCTCTCTCTCTCCCCCCCCCCCCCCCCCCCCCAATTTCCTGACACTCAAGTAACACTTTTTTATGGAGGCATTACGGACACAGCAGGTCACCCTGAGTCATGGGCTGGGCTCTGTCATACAACATTTCCTTTCTGTTTTAAAAGTGTCTAGAAAGGAGTGGGGTAGGATAATGTCCTGAGACAGAAATACAGAAAGGAAAGGAAAGGAAAGGAAAGGAAAGGGGAAGGGGAAGGGGAAGGGGAAGGGGAAGGGGAAGGGGAAGGGGAAGGGGAAGGGGAAGGGGAAGGGAAAGGGAAAGGGAAAGGGAAAGGGAAAGGGAAAGGGAAAGGGAAAGGGAAAGGGAAAGGGAAAGGGAAAGGGAAAGGGAAAGGGAAAGGGAAAGGGAAAGGGAAAGGGAAAGGGAAGGAAAGGAAAGGAAAGGAAAGGAAAGGAAAGGAAAGGAAAGGAAAGGAAAGAGGATCCTTCTTGCACCTTGCTTTGCAAAGCAAGTCTCCATGGCACTTCACAGTAAGACTGGTTTTGACACGGACTACTGTTGCAATGTCAATCAATGTTACATCAATTTTTTAAAGAATAAAAAAGTGGAAGGTAAGGGAGGGGAAATCAAGTCACAACATAGTGGCTGTTGCGATTTGGTTTTACAGAGATTGTCAAAAATTTCCCTCAAGTAAATGAAGCTGAAATTGTTCACTCGGTTGTGCTAAAATAGGCAAGTGCTAATATCTCTTTGTTCTATAAAATAGACCTTAATAGGAACATCAGAAAAAGTAGACAGCTTGATAAAATGTCTAGCCTGTAGAATGCTATTAAAGTTGTTACGAGGGAGCAAAACAGAATTTCATGTCAAATCAAATTGTCCTGAGTTGCAAAAACTATATCATGAATATGATTAGAGAAGGCAATTGTGAGCTCTCAAAATACATGTAACATCAGAATATTATTCCCTGCCTGTATAAAAATAACAAATGTGCATCTATGTGCTGATGAGAAACACCAGGTCCCTAGTCAGATACAATAGTAAAGACCTCTTTAGGAGCATGGAGGGCTATGTGTGGTCTGCCAGGGCTTGCAATATGTATTAAATGTTACTGAAATTTTTGAGAACTATAGAATCAAAGGTCAAATCTAAACTGTGTTATATGGGTCTACAATAACTAAACTTCATTATTTGGCAGCACATATCCAGCCATAGAATTGGAAGAAATCCCGAGGGCTATACAGTCGAACCCCATCCTGCCACAGAGGAATACATGATCAAAGCACTCACAGCGGATAACCTAGTCTCTTTTTAGAAACCCACTGCCATTTCATTTCTAAAGTGTTTCTAAAGTATCATTAGTAAAAATTTCAAGAGTAACTACATTTTGTTACTTTTTCGTTATAGTAATTGAGGAAGTGGGGAAACTTCAGGGGCTCCTTTCTCCCTCATTTTTACAGCTATTGGGGTGAAACTTGCTAAGATGGTAGAAAACATTTACCAGTTAGCCCATCAAGTTTCAGTGCATTTCACTTATCCACAGATTTTTGAAGAATTTTCAATTTTTTTATAAACATTTTTATTAACCAATATAACTTCAATTTTGAAATTTATTCCTAGCCCAGCACAGACATTTACTTACTAGAAGTATCAGTCAGTCCTCCTCTTTGCAGATTCAACAATTTATTGCAATTCTGGCTGACTACTGCTATGGAGGGACCAATCTCTCTCCCATCCTGATTGGGGCTTTATGATGCTGAGAGGAATTCTGGGGAATGTCGTTTAGGGCAGAGTCTTTTGGATTTTCTGGCATAGGGATTCTCACCTTACCAAACTACATTTCCCAGAATGCTTCCTCAGTCTCTTTCCCAGCAAACTGTACTTTCTCCCTGCTGATTCCCTCTCCTAATGGCAAAAGGTAATTCATTTAAAGAGGAATGGCAACCTTTTTGGCTTTGCTTTGTTCCTTGTGCTGAAAATGATACTGACTTTGGGAGACTTCTGAGATTTACAAAACACAAAAGAAAAAGAGCTGGAATAGCCAGAGTTCATTTTGAAAAAATGGATCTGTGCACAGCCCTACTCCTCATCATCAGGGTTGCAACATTTTAGGACAAAATGAAAAACTGACCAGAAATTTCACACCATATTTGTATGATCCCTTCCCTAAGCAAAATAAAATAGTGTATATGCACAGACAAAGGAAGAGTTAATGTCTTTTCCTGACCATCCCTCCACTTACCTCAAATTTGCCATTTTTTCCAATGACATTCGCATGCAAAGCGCATGTCATTTGACATTTGACATTTGACATTTGAATGTGCCATCCATAATTAGTCCCTTAAAATCGCTTTTCTATGTAAGACTGAAATGGCATTGGATCCAATTCAGGGGAACATGTTCCTCAGTTTTCAAACCTTTAGGAAACATGGTTGTGTGAATAAGGTCTCCTACAAACTCTTCCAAACATTCACTTGTGTTTATTCCCCTCACCCATATCTTTGTTTGCACTGCCCTCTTTCTTGGTTTAAAACACCATGAAAAATGTTACCCCATTTGGAAGACATAGTCTGGATAAATCCTGGAGCCATTCATTTTTCAAAACATCTCCACTGCTGTGTTTGATTTGATTTGATTTTAGAAAAAGAAAAAGAAAAGCATGCTCTGTTAAATTGGCCGCAAATGCTTTTGATAAAAAGAAGAAGCAAAGAGCCACAGCCATTGGATTAGGCAGTATTCCATTCTAGCATTTGAAGAGGGAGAATGCCATTGGGTTTTGAGTGCTATTTCTGTCACTTTGGCACAACTCAGAAGCAACCGCATCTGAAAACATGACAAATCAGAGAGAATTTAGGAAAATGGATATTCTATAAATTCCCCAGGTATTTTGCAAAGCAATATATAAAGATGATATCAGAATGCTTTCAGTCAGCCAGCATGGCATTTCAGAAAGAAGTCATTTGCATTCATTACCTTTTATAAAAGCTTATTTACTGCATTTTTGAGGAGCCATTGAAGTATCTGTGCCAAACACGAAAAAGAATGCATTACAGCCAGGAAAAAAAATAATAATTATGAGATTGGAGAAAGGATATCATTTTTTTCTAAGTGATTATGTGAGTATACTTCTGTAATTATGGTGAAATTATATAAAAGAGATATACAGTGCAAACCATTTAACAGAAATGGGGTATGTCCACACTGACAGAAATAAGGTTTGATACAATTATTTACATTCTGATGAAATATTTACAATTTTCTGTCAAAATGAGAGATGGGAAAGCTACTAATTTCTGGATTCCATATCATTTTCTGTGGCAATTAAAGTGATATCAAGTGAAGATAATTGTACAGTATATTTCTTCTTCTTCTTCTTCTTCTTCTTCTTCTTCTTCTTCTTCTTCTTCTTTATACCCCACTTTATCTCCCCAAAGCATTGGTATCTAATTTAACACAAAAGCATTGGTATCTAATTTAAAATATACAGATATACAAACATTAAAACAGAATTAAACACAAACAGCATGAACATGTCATTGAAAAACCATCAAAACACATTCAAAGTTAAAAACCATAGAATCCCCTCACTAGATCTCAAACACCTTCATTTTTAAATGCCTGTTTGAAAAGAGAGCAGGGAAAGGGCCATTCTGGCTTCCCAGGGCAGGGAGTTCCAGAGTTGAAGGGAGCCACCAAGAAGGTTCACTCTCTCATTCCCACCAACCGTGCTTGAGATGGAGGTGTGACTGAGGGGCCTCTCCTGAAGATCTCAGGTCTTGGGCAGGTTCATACAAGGGGATGAGGTTGGCCAAATAGTCTGGACATGAACCATCTGTGGCTTTAAAGGTCATAACCAGCACTTTGAATTGAGCCCGGTAACAGACTGGCAACCAGTGGAGCTGCTGCAGTGGGGAGTTATCTGCTTCCTGTAGCCAGCCCCAGTGAGCAACCTGGCTACAGCTCTTTGGACCAGCTGAAGTTTCCAAGCACTCTTCAGAGACAGCCCCATGTAGAGCAAATTATAGTCATCCAGATGGGATATAACTAAGGCATGTGCCAACGTAGCCAGATCTGACTTCTCAAATAATGGGTGCAGTTGGCACACAAGTTTTAATTGTGCAAAGGCCCTCCTGGCCACAGCTGAGACCTCCAGGTTCAATGGCAAGTCCAGGAGGACTCCCAAACTGTGGACCTGGCAGAGTGTAACCTCATCCAGCACACACTGGCTCTCTGTTCCCTGGTCTGCCTTCCAACTGACCAGGGACACCTTTTCTTGTCTGGATTAAGTTTCTATTTGTTTGCCCTCATCCACTCCATTACTGATGACAGACACTGGTTTAGGGTCAGGGCAGCTTCCTTGGCATTAAGTAGAAAGGAGTAATAAAGTTGGGTGTCATCTGCATATAGGTGGCACTGCACTCCAAAACTCCGGATGATCACTCCAAGCGGTTTGATGTATATGTTGAGTAGCATTGGGGACAAAATGGAAACCTGAGGAACCCTACAGGTCAATGGCCAGGGGTTTGAACAGGAGTCCCCTAGCACCACCTTCTGAGTATGGCCCTCCATAAAGGAATGGAGCCACTGTAAAACAGTACTTCCCAGTCCCATCCCAGTGAGATGACCCAGAAGGATACCATGGTCAATGTTATCAAAAGCCACCGAGGGGTCCAGGAGAACCAATCCTCTCCTGTCTAGCTCTCTGTGCAGATCATCTACCAAGGCAACCAAAGCTGTCTCTGCTCCATAGCAAGGTCTGAAACCAGATTGAAATGGATCTAGATGATCTGTTTCATCTAGAAATCCCTGGAGTCGGGATTTAAATGAATCCGGGCCATGTTGCAGATCATCAAAATGTTTGTAAAGTATTGACTCTCAGGAGAGAATGCCTCTAGAACATAGCCATATAGCCCCAAAAAATCGACAGCAACCCAGTGATTCCAGCCATGAAAGCCTTCGACAATATATTAAACATTGATGTATATGATAAATATCAAGTTCATAACTCTGTTACTGTTCTTATATGTATCTTTACATGTGTTTATGTACATGATTGTCTATGAATTTATTTGTAGTAAATATTGATATATACATAATTTTAGTCCACCAGAGGAAGGCCTGGAGTGAGGCCGAAACCAGTCGTGGACTATGGATTTAAGTTCAACTCGACACAAGAACATACAGCGTAGATACTTTTTTGAGTGACTGTACCAAATGCATATAATATTGTTTTGTGAATGCTATGATTTGGAACTGTATAATAAGTTTCACCAGTCACATTATTGGCTGAATTGATTTATTTTTCTTTCTGTGTGCAAGTGGGCTATTGTGTTGTATGTATTAACTCAGGAACCCATTCATATTGAGCCCTGCATTTCTGCCACCTGCAGAATTCTGGGAAATATAGTTTAGAGTGGGACCTTTTGAATTCTCAGTTACAGAGGAACTCATTTTCTCAAACTACATTTCCCAGAATTTTGTGGCGGAAATGTGGGCTGTCCACTCCAAAGCCCTGATGTGATAACATAGTGAATGTCTCATGCTCCCTGAAACCTGGACTACACTTGGACATCATTAATAATAATAATAATAATAATAATAATAATAATAATAATACTTTATTTCTAGACCGCACCTCTCCCCTGAAAGGGACTCAGGGTGGTTTACTGCACAAAAACAGGCAAACATTCAATGCCTTACAAAGTAACAAACAACATCAGGGATGTATTGTCGAAGGCTTTCATGGCTGGAATCACTAGGTTCTTGTGGGTTTTTTCGGGCTATATGGCCATGCTCTAGAACATGGCCACATAGCCCGAAAAAACCCACAAGAACCTAACATCAGGGATAATACAAAATGATACACAATAATAGCAATAAACTTATAATGAAAAAGTTAAACGTTGAGACGGGGATAAACCAATTAGACAATAAACTAGGATGTGTAAACATTAAACATATATCATTAAAAACAGTTAGGCATGAGTTGCATATGATATGGCTACTGGACTTTGACTCAGTCTTGAACCTTGAACATTTCTGGTAATTGGCTCTTGGCCCTGGAATGGGTATTTGGATTTCTTTCTTGCGTATTCTTGTGATTGTTTGGTATCTCGTGGACTTATTGGCTCAACCTTGGACTAGTTATGTATGCTCTGCTTGTATTTGGGAGGTTGAGACTTTGACAGTCTCAGCAATATTCCTCCATTGTAAAATCAAAAGTAAAATCATGGAGCAGAGATGAGGGACCTTCAACTTCCAAACCACATGGTGTCCATGAAGGTTCCCCAGCTGGTTTTCCTCCTCTCTTGCATGGCTCTATGTCTTCTCCACAAAACCCTATCTAGAAGATCTAGGGCAATTAAAGTAAGAAAGGGTTTCATTTTTAGAATGAATATAGGAATATGGTCATAATTATTTGAACATGCACATCATCTCTACAACTGATGAAAGGTGGTTGGCATAAAATAAATGTTAAAGATTCAGCTATAGCTACCTTTAGTGAGCCAAATAAGCTCCAATTCAGCACTAGCTGACAGCTTGTCCATTGCCTGTATTGCTTTGCTGAGCTCTGCCATTTGTGCTATGCTAGAAATGTTTTAAATTCAATATTATGTGCTCAGGGCCACTTGCATCAGATGTTATGGCTACATACCATACCTGACCCTGAAAAACATCGTTATCCACACACAGTTCTGAAAGCATCCTGTGCTGGTCACATAAATCTCATTTTGATTAATGTGTTAGATATTGCACATGCACATCCTGTTCTATAAAAAAACTTATGCTTGATTTAAACTTTATCTGGGCCATTGTTGTAAGCATGAAAAGCACGTACTAGGCCATGTAATCCCTCTGTCCAAAGTTATTGTTTGTTGTCTGCATTCCTGCTCAACTTCAAGGCTTATCCTAGGGCCCTTCTACACTGCCATATAATCCAGAATATCAAGGTAGATGATCTTCTTTGAACTGGATTATCTGAGTCCACACTCAGATAATCCAGTTCAAAGTGGATAATCTGTGTAGAAGGAGCCCTAGTTTCATTTCCTACCTGCAATATTGCTGTAAGACTGATATTTCTGTTCTACCCTACAAAATAAAACAGATTTTTTTAACAAAAAGAATGAGTTAGTGAATAGATAGAACAAATGCTAGCAGAAAGGTGCTGTGCTACATTGTATGCTGGATTCTTTTGGGAGGATGAGGGGATTTTCACCTGAAAAGTGCTGCATTATATTGGTTCTTCTCCAAATTCAACTTTTACATAGAGCAAAGCACAGGGCCATCATTTTCCTGGTTTTTAAAAATGCATACATGCCAATGAATAAGATATGTTGGTAAGGTCATTGTGTTCAGTTCTGGGCCCCTCATTTTAGGAAGGTTAGAGGCAAGTTAGGCAGGTTCAGAGAAAAGGGAACAACAATGATAAATTTTTATCATGTTCCTCAAAACATACAGGGAGAGATTGAGGGAGCTGGACCTATTCAATCTGATAAAGTTAAGTCTCAGAGGTGACATTATTACTCTCTTTAAATATCTAAAGATCTGTCACAGGACCCTTTCACACAGCCCTAGGTACATGTAGAGGTTTTCCCCTGACATTAAGTCAAATCGTGTCCGACTCTGGGGGTTGGTGCTCATCTCCATTTCTAAGCTGAAGAGTCAGGATTGTCCATAGACACCTCCAAGGTCATGCGGCTGGCATGACTGCATGGAGCGCCATTACCTTCCTGCTGGAGTGGTACCTACTGATCTACTCACATTTTCAAACTGCTAGGTTGGCAGAAGCTGGAGCTAAAAGCGGGAGTTCACCCTGCTCCCCAGATTCAAACCTGTGACCTTTTGGTCAGCAGGTTCAGTAACTCAGCAGTTTAACCCACTGCATAACCAGGGCTCCCCCTCACAGCCCTATATCCCAAAATATCAAGGCAGAAAATCCCACAATATCTGCTTTGAACTGGGTTATCTGACTCCACACTCAGATAACATGGGGTTATCTGCCTTGATATTCTGGGATATAGGGCTGTGTGGAAGGACCCACATAGAGGAGGGTTCAGGTGCAATTGTTTAAAGTTATAGGAAGGTAGATTTCAATTGAATATTCAAAAAAACATAAATAAATTTCAGGGCTTGGGCCCCATCTTCAGATTATCTCATTATGTATGCATATGCAAGTAATGCTGTTCCCCCCAAAAAATTGAGGAGGCGGGAATGGAATCCAAGATCCCCAACATTTTTATTCCCAAACATTCTGGTTAAAGAATACTCAATTTGTACTATGTAATGTGAAAGAGCTTCAGGAGAATTACTCTGCACAGTTCTTCCACTTATGTACACCGATCTTCTAGTACCTAATAAAAATCCAGCCTGTTTCCAAGAATTTGATCCTTTAAAAGACTTATTGAAAAGGCAGCTTCTCTGAATGCTTCACTTAATCATCCTACCAGGTTTCTATTATAGGTATCTCCTTGAATGAGACTTTAATGTTTCTCTGTGAGTGTAAAGATTTGTAGAAGTGGTCTCTTGGAGGAATAATTTCCCATGACTTCAATGAGGTTTGAAACAGACCCTTCTAATGTTATGCCAGTGTTATCGATGGAAAAGGGGTAACCAATTCATCATTGTTTAGTCATATAAAAATGTCTGGCTCCTTAAGGCATGAAGGAGATAACAGGATTTCACACTTATTCAGAATCAAAATATAACAAAAGCTTTGCAGGTAACTTTCTTATAATCTCCCCATCCAGATTCCCCAACCAAAGAAAGATAAGTGGAAGGAAATGCAGACTACCCATAGCCTGTGGAGCAAAGGAAGGCTAATGTTAGAGCTTTTTCTGACTAAGCTTTACCCTGTTCTCTCCCATATATCTTTTCTTTTTCCCTCCCATTTTAAAATACTCAACAGTGATATTTTATTGTACAGTGTAAATATAAATTAGACAAAGTACCATAAGAACTAGTTCTTTAGGGATTCTACTATAGCAACTAGGTTCTGAAATAATGAGACAGGCACTAAGCTGTGTGTTTAAACTAAGGGAATAGATTTAACGGTTAACACCAATTGCTTTTCTAGATAAGAGCTCCCAGAATTCCTCAACCAGTGGATTCTGTATCTTGCAGCCCCAAAAGGTAACGTTCCGATTTAATAGCATGGAGATTTCTGATGTTAGAAGTGTGATTTGATCACAAAATGAGGACAGTGCTGCATCTGATCCTATGTTGACGATGAGGGTTGCTCTTCTGAATCCCATCCAGGAATAGATGAGACACCTAGAACAAACAGTCTGAAGCTTTCATGTTACTCCTGATGCCACACACAGACACTTCTTGTACTAACATGCTGTCAAGACATTCCTACTTCTAGGTAAAGGTGTATATGTAGATCTCTGATCTCCTGCTTTCTCCCCAAGTTTTACTGGCCAACCTGAACTCATCTACAAAATCAGAGAGTTGGAAGAGACCTAGTGGGCCTTCCAGTCCAATCCCCTTCCAAGAAGCAGGAAAATCACATTCAAAGCACCCCTGGCAGAAGGTCTTTCAGCCTCTATTTAAAAGCCTCCAAAGAAGGAGCCTTCACCATAGTCCAGGGCATAGAGTTCCACTGCTGAACACAGGCTCTTCCTAATCTTCAGGTGGAATCTCCTTTCCTATAGTTTGAAGCCATTGTTCCATGTCCTAGTATCCAGGGCAGCAGAAAACAAGCCTGCTCCCTACTTCCTATAACCTTTCCTCATATATTTATATATAGCTATCATGTCTCATCTCAACCTTCTCTTCTGCAGACCAAACATGCCCAGCTCTTTAAGCTATTCCTCACAGGGCTTGTTCCCCAGACCCTTGATCATTTTAGTTGCTCTTCTCTGGACACTTTCCTACTTGTCAATATCTCCCTTAAAAAGAGTGAAGAGGTGGCATTCTGGCTTTACTGCCTCTGAGACTCTGCTTTGAGTCACAACAGTCAGTGGACACACAGGAAGACATCAATGTCTCATCCACCATTCCCAAAGAATCTAGCTACAGCTCCCGAGGGGCAAAACAGCATAACAGGATGTGAGCATAAGCCATAGGCTCATAGAAATGAAAGAGTTAGGAGGGACTGGAAGACCATGTAGTTCAACTCCTTCTCGTGCAGGTGTATACAGCTAAAGGACTCCTAAGAGAAGGGTTGACAACCTTCCAAAAAGAACTACACCAATGTCTGAGTCAATGTGTCCCACTCTCAAACAGTT
Source organism: Anolis sagrei (assembly GCF_037176765.1). Lineage (NCBI taxonomy): Eukaryota > Metazoa > Chordata > Lepidosauria > Squamata > Anolidae > Anolis > Anolis sagrei. The sequence goes on from NC_090024.1 coordinate 230,728,943, forward strand.
CCTACAGAAAAAAAAAAGTTCTTCTTAATGTTTAGGTGGAATCTCTTGTAATTCAAATCTGTTGTCCTGTGCTTTAGTTTCTGAAGCAGCAAAAAACAAGCTTGCTCCATCTTCAACATGGCACTCTTCAGATGGGCAAAGACAGCTATTATATCACCTCCCATTTATCTTTTCTCCAAGCAGTTCTTCACAGAGTTTAGTTTCCACCATATTGGTCACTCACCCCTGAGCTTATACCAGTTTGTCAACATCCTTCTTTAACTGTTTTAACTGTGGCTTCCAGATTAGGAACAGAATAATGGAGGTGAGATCTGACCAAAGCAGATATAGTGATGTTATTACGGTATGATTCCCATACCCATGGGACCAGTATCTAGAGTTTAATTTACCTGAATCTAACAAAATATGTCATCTCTAGGAATTTCCTAGGCCCTCTAGGTAACCCTGAAAAGCTGTGTGTGTGTGTGAAAATAATAATAATAATAATAATAATAATAACAATAACAATAACAACAACAATAACAATAATTTGACGACCCGACAACTTGGTGCTGCGAGTTCATGCACCATTTTGCAGATTAAGTCGCTCAGATACGCCTCAAGTTAGACACCAGCTTAAACACAGTGCCAGGGGAGGTGACTGAGGCATCTGCTTGTCCGGTTTTGTGGGATTCTTTTAGCTTGTTCATCCTGAGGACATGGAGAGGGTCCTTGGGGCTGTGAGGGCGACCACGTCAGCTCTCGACCCTTGCCCTTCTTGGCTAATTAAATCAGCCAGAGGTGGTTTGATTGATTGGTTTGTATTAATCATTAATGCATCGTTCGAGCAAAGGATTTTCCCATCTGGGCTGAAACAGGCTGTGGTTAGACCACTCCTGAAAAAAGCCTCCCTTAACTCCACGGTCTTGAGTAATTACAGACCAATCTCCAACCTCCCGTTTTTGGGCAAGGTACTGGAGCAGGTGGTTGCCTCTCAGCTCCAGGGTTTCCTGGATGACATCAATTATCTGGACCAGTCACACTCTGGCTTCAGGCCTGGTCATGGTACTGAGATGGCTTTGGTCGCCTTGGTGGATGACCTCCGCAGGGAACTGGATAGGGGGAGTGTGACCCTTCTGGTTCTCTTGGATATCTCAGCTTCTTTCAATACCATCGATCATGCTATCCTTCTGGGATGACTCTCCGGGATGGGCCTTGGAGGCACGGCTCTGTCATGCCTCTGGTCCTTCCTGGAGAGTCGTTCACAGATGGTGAAGCTGGGAGACACCTGCTTGGACCCCTGGCCTTTGACCTGTGGGGTTCCACAAGGTTCCATTCTGCCCCCCATGCTTTTCAACATCTACATGAAACTGCTGGGAGAGGTCATCTGGAGTTTTGGAGTTGGGTGCCATCTCTATGCGGATGACACGCAACTCTACTACTCTTTTCCACCTATCTCCAAGGAAGCCCCTCAGGTGCTGGACAAGTGCCTGGCCACTGCGCCTGTCTGGATGCGGAGGAACAAGCTGAGGATCAATCCCGACAAGACAGAGGTCTTCCTGGTTGATCGTAAGCCAGATCGGGGTATAGGATGGCAACCTGTGCTGGATGGGGTTGCATTCCCCCTGAAGTCATAGGTCCGCAGCCTGGGTGTCCTCCTGGACTCATCACTTATGCTTGAGGCTCAGGTGTTGGAGGTGGCTGGGAGGGCCTTCGCACAATTAAGACTCATGTGCCAGCTGTGTCCGTACCTTGTGAAGGCGGACCTGGCCAGGGTGGTCTATGCCTTAGTCACCTCCAGACTGGATTAATATAATGCCAACGTTTTTAAACTTAGTTTTTTTTAAAAAAATACATTACAACTGTATCCTTGGCTCGCTCCTGATACAATTAACCAATACATTTTACTGGCCTGGTCCCATCCCATGGAATCTTAATACTGACAGTGGAGGGGTTATGTATAATTTTCAGCCAGACACTTCCAGTGCCTCATGGGCTGTAGCAGTAGAAGTGGAATAATAGCACAATATTTATGTATTGTGAACAGACCACAAATCTGTGAATAAGGCCTGAATCACTGTTTGGCAGATCCCATTGTATGTATTTCCACACTGGTGGCAGCTCTCCATAAACTGTATCACAGCCCAAATCACCAGAGATTTACTAAACATTTTAATAGTTTTTGTAATCTTTGCTCAAGGGAAATTCCAGTAATGTTCCATTTCTTCACATTAATGGAAATAAAATATTATTGAGCTGAAGGGAAATATGCATTAAAATCTTCTGGCAAGACCTTAGAAATAGGGATATGAGGCTGTTTATGACTGTCGGTGTGTTTGTTTGTATGTTTAATTAAAAAGTTATACACTTGCCCACCACTCTACAATGTTTTTAATATCAGCATTAGACAAATCGAGCGCATGCTAACTAGGCTCTCCATTCAAACCAAACACATAATGACTTTGCATCATTTTCAGTAGAGTGGGCAAAGTAATCCTTGATTTCATTTTTATTTTTTAAAATGTTATTTCATTTCATTATTTTATTTACATTGTGCTTTTTTTCCCAACAGGGGAACCAAGGCAGCTCCCAGCATAAATTAAAACAAAGTACCACTATTAACACAAAGTACAGCTAAAATACAAAGATTGTAATAGAAAGATTCATTTTTTTTTAAAAAAAAAATTAAACTGTCCAATTAAAACACTGCTAATTTAAAAACCATTTGCAGCTCTTTTAAACACACACACAATCCTGGAAGAGCTTCCTTCCTGTAAGAGCCAATTAATCACCCAAAACCAGTCTTTTAAAAAGAGTGTTTGCTTGCCAGAGGGAGGACTGCCAAGCAGGGGATAATCTCCTGTGGGAGAGAGTTCCACAATCTGGAAACAGGTACCAATTCAAAACTATCTCAGGACAGTTCTACACAGACACTATAATCCAGTTTGAAGCCAGCTCAAGGGCAAAGTGTCCTCAAAATGTATACCCCCAATGTGTAATGCAATACGCATTAAGCCAGAAACAGTGCTTTAGAAATACTCACCAGAAAGTCTAGAACAAACCAGAAAAAATCCACTGGAGCCAATCAGAGTATATCCCATACAGGGCTCAGATCCCATGAAGTGCAAAAAAATGCAGAGCACTTAGCAGGACACCACTAGCACTGAAACACTTTAACGCCAAAACAAAGCAAGTCTTTTCCTGAGAGAGGAAACCACATCATTTACATGGGAACTCTCACTTTTGGGCCCCTTTGGTCTCATTTCCTGTGCCTAGTCATGGCCCAGTGCTGATCTCAGATGGGTATAGATATACACATCAGCACATCTCAGTGAGCTGATTAAGATAAACCCTGCATCTTCCAACAGCTGTCTAGCCATGGATACTGCAATTCCTAGGTTCAGCTCCCATCTGCCATAAAGCTCAAACCGGTTCTTGGGGTGTTTGTGTAGGTGCTGCACAGTAAAGCCTGTTTGTTTTACTTCACTTCCTAACTTGGGTCTAGTGCCTGTGTAACATGCCCCCCCCCCCTGCACTTTACATGTTTTTAACACACCAGACTCTGGAGGTAGTGGGACTCTGGTTTAAAAGGGCTTCCAGAACTGTTCCAATGAAACATTGGGAACTCTTGGACCTTGGAAACTCTTGGGCCAGTGAATCTGATGATGTTTTGAGGCTGCGGCTGCCGCCACTACCTTGGTATTAGCAAGCAGTACCCTCCCAGAGTGATATCACATTTCTGGTAACATGGCTAGCCACCCAGTTTGACCTCACCAGAAATGTGACATCACCAACAAGCCTTGGGAAGAGGACTGCTTGCTGGTGATGAGGGAGCAGTTACCTCACTGATAGTGTGGACAGTGGATTGAGAGAGATCCAGCTTAGTCCAGCTAGCCACACGAATGACAGTATCCAATCTGTCCAAAGCTTCCAGTAAGCTACTGAGTAAATTCCTTTTTCTGTTAATGTGATTTAACAGCTGGATGCAGATCTGGTCAGTGTGTCATGTGGACTCACAGAAGCAACTTTTTTGTGTGTCCGGCGCAACTTGAGAAACTGCAAGTCATTTCTGATGTGAAAGAGTTGGCTATCTGCAAGGATGTTGCTCAAGGGATGCCCAGATGTTTTACCATCGTGTGGGAGCCTTCTCTCATGTCCCTGCATAAGAAGCTGGAGCTGACTGTTGGGAGCTCATCCCATTGCCCAGATTGGGACTGCTCACCTTTCAGTCAGCAGTCCTGCCAACACAAGGATTTAACTCATTGCACCACAGAAGCAACTGTATGGTGACTTCACATTATTTTGGGCATGTAGATATGACCTAACCAAAGATGTTAAAACTCAGTTAGGGTAACACAAAGAGATAAGCTCTCTCAGAAAGTCTGGACCCAAACTTTACTTGCTATCAGATTTGTTGCAAAAATTTGGTACCAAAATTTGATGATACAAGAAGGCTGCTTTGATGATACAAAAAAGCACTAAGGATGGGAAATTGTGTGACATCTCACAGGGTTTAAAAATCAGAGCAAAGTAACAGGGAAATAGAGGTCTTTCCGCTCCTGCTGTTGTGCTGTTTTCTTTTTACTCTGTATGTATGTACCTGTGAAGCTGTATGAACCAAAAGGATTTTAAATATTGCATGCTACCTTTGGACAACACAGTGTTCACTTCTGAACTACAAGTTGGCTATGACCTCAACAGTATAATACACATAACAAAATGCTTCATCTTTTCCAATACGCTTGGAAAATAAAGGCTAAATTAGTTATCTCCAGGACCTAACATCACAATAAACATTACAGTATAACAGCCCATATGTCAAAGTTTCAAATTCCCTTGAGCTGGAAGAGCAATATTCCAGTGGAAAATACTTGTTGAATTTCCTCTCTAATATCAGCAGATGGTACAGCATTTATATGAGCCAATTTGAAATATTACATTTGAGATGTGGGAATGTCAGAATAATTTGCCATGGAATTAAATCCCTATAATAATTACATTTAAAAAGTTGACTGTTTGGAGGGACAGAAAATAATTATGGAGGTGGCAGGATGGGCAGAAGAGCTAAACAATGTTATGGAAATAACTTTACAGTTGCATTTCTGTTATTCCAGTTTTTTATAAAACAAACAAACAAACAAACAAACATAAGATTACATTGCTAATGACTTGAAAATGATGACCAATGGTCCACAGTGCATATGCATATAAAGTTCATAAAATGTCTGGGAGTCTGAAACTCAGGAAGTTTCCTTGGAGGTTGGGGATGCTACAAGTAGAATTGCTTTTAGGGAAAAAGAAAGTGTTTCTCGTGATGATGGGAAAGTTTCGGTTAGACCTGCCATTAGGGAAACAGAAAGTGGTTCTCATGAGAATATGTCAGGCATTGACTCTGAAAGGACTGTGGAAGAGACAGTGACTCTGCTTATAACTCATTGATTACAGTCCCGAAGAGATAGCACAACTACATTTTCCCCAGAGGCTGAAAAATAAGCAAAGGGAACCCAGGTGTGAGAAAGAGTGATGTCATGGGTAAGAATTAGAATTGAGAGGTCACAACCTATGAGGATGCCTACCATAGATGCAGGTGAAACGTCAGGAGAGAATACTTCTGGAACATGGCCATACAGCCCGAAAAATAATCCAGTGATTCCGGTCATGAAAGCCTTCAACAATGCAATGTTCATTGTGATATCAACATTGGATTTTCATGTGTTAAGTCGCCTGTTTTGGGAACTCTGTGTTAAGACTTCTTGCTGTTGATTCTGTGCCTTGCTTTCCTGTTTAAGATCAGTGCCTCTCAATTGGATTACAGTTCTTTGTTTTCAAACCTTTAGATTATGGTTCTTTGGTTTAAGATTCTTGTTTTTACCTTTTGGAATGTTAGGATTCATGTTCAGAGTTGGTCAGTGTTAATTGTTATGCCCAAGAATATCAAGCTTATGAATGTTACTTTAAAAATGCTTTTCAAGTCTAGATTTTAAATGTACCTTGGTGATTGCCTATTCTGATTATTTTGGAATGGGTTTTGGATTATGGCTTATTCATTTTTGAAGCTGCCTTTTCTATTATATGCAGCCCCTGGTGGCACAGTAGGTTAAACCGCTGAGCTGATGAACTTGTTGTCCAAAAGGTCACAGGTTTGAATCCGGGTAGCGGTGTGAGCTCCCACTGTTAGCCCCAGCTTCTGCCAACCTAGCAGTTCAAAAACATGGAAATGCGAGTAGATCAATAGGTACTGTTCCAGCAGGAAGGTAACATGACCTTGGAGGTGTCTATGGACAACATGGATCTTCAGCTTAGAAATGGAGATGAGCACCAACTCGGACACGACTAGATCTAATGTCCCGAGAAACCTTTACCTTTACCTACCCTTCTACTATATACTCTTTTCTTAATAAACTTCTTACTTATTGTTGAATACCTTTGAACCGTGCAGTGTTTGGGTGAAAAGGAGTCATGCAGACAACTGGAGTACAAGTATTCCTTGTTAATGAAAACATGATGAAATTAATGATGTCATCATAAATTAACAAAAGACTTGGAGGCCTATATACACATCATATGAGAATGTCAGGTACTCCAACATTTCATTGATGAAAATTGAGATGCATGCTACACAGCAAAAACAGTGTGGTCAAGATGGCAAAATACATAAATGAGGAAGAATGGATTAGTTTGGAGAAGGTGCAGCAGTTTGCTTTTGGCTGAGATTACCGGAAAGAGCAAGAATCTGCCTCCTTCTCTCCTTTTCAACTGAATTAAGTGTGTGTAGGTTTCTTTTGCAGTTTGAACTCAGTTTGTGGGATTTTCTGCCTTGATATTCTGGGTTATATGGCTGTGTGGAACACTTTAAAAACCTCTGATGAAATGAGATGACAAAGGATTCATTAATGCTATCCCTGCCGAATTGTGATAGTTAGAGGATATACAATAAGTCTACCCACTTCTCAGCCTCTCCTATTTTCCTTCCAGCTGTCTTCATCTTATCTTTTCAATCTCCATATTATCCTAAAATCTCAGTAGACCTTTAGCTCTATTGCTATGGTATATTTTTATTTTTAACATTAGCACTATTGTTTTATTCCATGGTTTATGGAAGAGGCCATACCAGTACATACATCCTACATTATTTCTCCTCAATACTTCATTTCATTCAGGTTGTGCATGTGTTTGGGGTGTTCTCACTCTGAGGAAAATACCACTACATCGGCAGCGAACAATAGTGTAATAAATGCTGAAGTTCTACAGAGATTTTTTAAATAATAAAATAAATCAGTTCTCTCCAGAGGAGGGAGACTAGTTACCCAGGGCACATACTGAGCAGGAGGCAGGCTGCAAAAGCATGAAAAGTTAACACCCACAGCCCACATCATAAGGCATTGTCCAAAAACAAAATGAGCTACAACAATAGGTGTACCTGCGGATTTGGAATTCAAAATATACTTAAATGTATTAGGATGGAGTAAAGGGAGTGCTGCATTCAGCTAAGGCGTAAAAAGTTTCAATAATTGATGGGAATTAATAGGAAATATGCCAGAAGAATAGAAATGTTTGAATCTCAAAAATGAAAAGATAGGAACAGCAAGGAAAAGACATAAATATCCCAAAGGCACCAAAGCCCATTTGATATTAGAAGCTAAGCAGGGCTAAGTCTGGTCGATATTTGGATGGGAGCCTGTGGAGGGATTCTGTGTGCTGTGGGCTATATTTTAGTGGAAGACAATAGCAATCCACCCTGGATATTACTTGGCTAAGAAAACCCTATCCTATGCATGGAATTCACCACAATTCAACAGGTGAAGGCACACCCAGGGAGAAAGCAAGCAATGCTTTGCCCTAACATATCTGGATAGTCTGGATAAGCTCTTAGTCCCTCGAACGGAGGTGAGAAGACCGGTATACAAAACTGCTAAATAAATAATAAATAATAAATTAGCTGAAACAAGAATCACTCACATTCTAGCTCTTTGTAAGATCAATCCAGCACCCTAGATTTTCAAACAGAATCCTTTCGCCCTCCATTCAAACAGAATCCATTATACCAGTGGCTCTCAACTTTCCTAATGCCACAACCCCTTAATACAGTTCCTCATGTTGTGGTGAACATTTCCGCTACCTTGGCAGCCACCTCTCCACAAAAGTGAACATTGACACCGAGATTCAACACCGCCTGAGCTCTGTGAATGCAGCATTTTTCCAAATGAAGCAGAGAGTGTTTGAGGACCGGGACATCTGTAGGGATACCAAGGTGCTTGTTTATAAAGCTATTGTCCTCCCAACCCTGATATACGCCTGCGAGACAGGGAGTATCTACAAATATCACATGCAACTCCTGGAATGATTCCATCAGCGCTACCTCTGGAAAATCCTGCAAATCTCTTGGGAAGATAGGCGGACAAATGCCAGCGTGCTGGAAGAAGCAAAGACCACCAGCACTGAAGCGATGGTCCTCCGCCATCAACTCCGCTGGCCTGGCCATGTTGTCCGGATGCCCGACCACCGTCTCCCAAAGCAGTTGCTCTATTCCAAACTCAAGAATGGAAAATGGAATGTTGGAGGACAGGAAAAGAGATTTAAAGATGGGCTCAAACCCAACCTTAAAAATTGTGGCATAGACACGGAGAACTGGGAAGCCCTGGCCCTTGAGCGCTCCAGTTGGTGGTCAGCTGTGACCAGCAGTGCTGCAGAATTTGAAGAGGCACGAATGGAGGGCGAAAGAGAGAAATGTGTCAAGAGGAAGGAACGTCAAGCCAACCCCGACCGGGACTGCCTTCCACCTGGAAACTGATGCCCTCACTGTGGGAGAAGATGCTGGTCAAGAACAGGGCTCCACAGCCACGTACGGATCCACCCCCAGGATACCACTCTTGGAGGACCTTGGAGTACGAGGGACCGCCTAAGTAGTGAGTAACCATAAAATTATTTTTGTTGCTACTTCATAACTGTAATCTTGCTACTGTTATGAATAGTAATGTAAATATCTGATATGCAGGATGTATTTTCATTCACTAGACCAAATTTGGCAGAAATACCCGACACACCCAAATTTGAATATTAGTGGGGTTGGTGGTTGTGGGGGGGGGGGGGGTTGGTGGTTTTTTCATTTGGGAGTTATAATTGCTTGGATTTATAATTAGCATACAATCAAAGAGCATTCTGAACTCCACCAATGGTGGAATTGAACCAAATTTGGCACACAAAACTTCCATGACCAGCAGAAAATACTTGGAGGTTTTGGTGAGCCTTAACCTTGAGGTTTGGTGTTGCAGTTCACCTACATCCAGAGAACACTGTGGATTCAAACAATGATGGATCTGGACCAAACTTGGCATGGATACTCAATATGCCCAAATGTGAACACTGGTGGCGTTTAGAGAAAATAAACCTTGACATTTGAGAATTGTAGTTGCTGGGATTTATAGTTCACCTGCAATCAAAGAGCATTCTGAAACCCACCCATGATAGAATTGGGCCAAACTTCCCACACAGAACCCCCATGGCCAACATAAAATGCTGTGTTTTCTGATAGTCTTTGGTGACCCCTCTGAGACTCTCTTGTTGTTCCCCAGGGGTCCCGACCCCCAGGTTGCGAAATGCTGCATTAGACACTGACTTGTGTCTAGGGCTGTATCCATATTTTTAGTTTTGTAAGATATTTACCATTTTCTGTAAGGGAGGTCTCATGCCACATGAAACCACAAATCCCAAGATTCCATAGGCTGTTAAAGTGGGATCAAACTGCTACAATTCTGCAGTGTGGATGCCCTGAAAGTCCAACCAGTCATAGTGCTTGTATGCTCCATAAAAAGAGCATATTAAGGACAGCATTTCTGCATTATAGGACTGGAGCAATGGCCTAACTTAACTGTGATCTCAATCTGGATTTTCAGTTTCCCATCTGGCAGGGGTTGCCCTGAAACTCTTGCAATACTGTGCTATTCACAAGCAGCACTTCAGGAACCTGCTACTTGGAACATACAGCTGTAACTTTCCTAATTAATGCATTCTGAACAGTTCAAGAGCTAGGGACATCATATACTTTAACACATGTGCTGGTGGAAGATTAGAGATATTTGAAGTAGTTAATAGGTGTCTAATTTTCCATGTGGTAACACTGATATGAAAGGGCCAGCTTTACCTGAATCTATAATTCAAATGGCTTTGACCATGCTTTTGTATTTTCTCCAAAATTCATTATTTTTCCTTTGATTTCTGGTTATTATGCCTTCATCACAAGGACCTCATTCCTTCTTTCTTAGTTGTACTTTAAATAGATATTTAGATTAATTACAAACATGAAAGGCCTGATAACTCCTTACATCTTCTCACCCACTCAAGAGAAGGATGAATCCCATTTTCACAGTGATCAAGTAAAAAAGCACAAGTCTTGCCTTGGCTCCTCAGTTGGAATAACTGTACCTGAAGTGTTCGTCCTGCTTGAATACAATCCTGACAATGTGCCCTGGTCCACAATTTGGGAATTACTGAGCTATAACCATCACAGCTGAGGTAGTAATTCATACCGTCTGTCTAAAGGTCTGTTAAGTTGAAGACCTATGGCCAATTCTCCCTAATTGTGGATACACTTTTCAGTAGCTATTCCTGACCGTGTCTGCCGATCCTGGCTTCTTTCTGAAGGAAGGGAAGCCTAAATTGAGTTCATTACTGGTCATGAATCTTCTGATGATATTAGACTTTGACCACTGGACTCCTTCTTTATGGTCAGAGTGTTTTTCTTTGCCCTGAATTGCCTCTCTGAAGACCCATCACTAAAGTTGCAGCTTCAAATATATCCTCTGGGAAATCAATAACAAATCAAGCCAGCTATTCACTCAGATTTATTGGCGTATCCAGGTGAGGCTGCCAAAAATTTCCAAGAGCAGGTTGTTGATTATCAAGGAGGCAGCGGAAAGGCACTCATGGCTGAATTTCAAGCTGATTTGATAAACTTCATCTGCAGCCCCTGATAATGTAAGTGGTAACTCAAGTGGACACATCCTCAACTTGGAGTGTTACACTTTATTCTGGCCATCTCAAAGACATGGCTGGAGAATGCTTTATCGGTATCAGGTCAGGAAAGTCATTTTGGCGATAGCTTTCCTGTTTTGGATAATAGCTGGAAAATAAATTCTGTGTCTTGCACACATGTGCATGGATCTATTTTTAATAAATGAATCCATAAGTCAAAAGCATTTTTTTCTTGAGGAAAATGATGCCATTATCAAAATGCAAGCAGATATAGAATGTGGCGTTCTACTGGCAGTAGGGTTCGTGCTGGAGTATAACTCAAGGCTGGAATTCCAACTCAACCATAGACCCAGTGTGTGACCTTGGACTGGTCACATTCTCTCAGCTTCAGGAAAAGGCAATGCTAGTATTCTCTCCCAAACAAATCTTGCTCAGAAACCCTATGGCAGGATCATCATAGGGTTTCCATAAGTCAGGAACACTTTAAAGGCACACACCAACATTATGCTGAGTTCCTTTTAGCTCAGACTAGCTTTTAGATCAGACTTGCATTTAGTGACTTCTAGTTCTTCCCTAGAATTAAAGAAAGGGATCTTTCCCAGCAACAGTATATGGGAGGGTTTTTCTTTACCATGCCTCTGAACATGTAGCTCTTCCATGACTGTAGAAATCCTTTTGAGAAATCTAGCATCAGTAGGAAAGGAAATGGATAGACCTCCTGTCTGAGCCCAAACAAACCAATTGATGTCAAACACTGGGTGGTTTATCCCAGCTCTTTGCCCTAAAGTGGATGGGAAGTCAAACCTGGGCATCCAGATTATATCCAGAAACTTCTGGTCCTTAACCCTGTGTTAAACGAAGTCAAAGAATGCTCCAGTTTTAATAAAGCCCCTTCTACACTGCAATATAATCCAGATTATCAAAGTATCTAATCCAAAATATCTGCTTTGAACTGGATTATATAACAACAACAATATTTATTTATACCCCGCCTTCATCTCCCCAAGATAAACTTTTTGTATACATGATCACTGCAACAAGATTGAGTTATGCAAAACTATTGAAATTAAAAATGAGACCTCAAAAAGAAGACTAGATAAAGAAAATCCTTGACACAATGAATATGGACAAATTAACATACCTACTATCAAAAATACAAAATAAGCATATGAAGATGACGGACTAGACACCCTTAAAGATATGGCTAAAGGAAAACATTAACAAAGTAAAACTTTTGATTTAAATATATACATATAAATATATAGAACATAGAACGATCCACCACCAGAAAAAAAACTGAAGAAAATGCAGACATGTGCTTTTCATCTTAAGAACTGACAAGCATCTCAAACTCTGAGGATTACCTTGGAAGGAATCCAACTGGAGCATTGCAGCACACCCAAATACCTGGGAGTTACCTTGGACCGTGCTCTGACATATATGAAGCACTGCTTGACTATCAAGCAAAAAGTGGGTGCTAGAAATAATATCATATGAAAGCTGACTGGTACAACCTGGGGATCACAACCAGATACAGTGAAGACATTTCCCCTTGTGCTTTGCTACTTGGCTGCTGAGTACACATGCCCAGTGTGGAATACATATCACCACATTAAAATAGTGGATGTGGCTCTTAATGAGACATGCTGCATTATCACAGGATGTCTACGCCCTACACCACTTGAAAAATTATACTGTTTAGCTAGTATTGCACCACCTTACATCCACCGGGAAGTAGTAGTAAAAAAATGAAAGGACCAATTTATTTATTTATTTAAAAGTTTTATATACCGACCTTCTCACCTCTCTTGAGGGACTCAGACTGGTTTCCAACCATAATATCATATACAGTCAATAAAACATCATACTTCATATTGCAATAAAACATTAAAACATTAAAAACAGCAATTACATTCAATAAATACACTACAATGGTCAGTCGTCCCACTAAATTTGATGTTCACCATCCTCCATCCATATCTCGGGGTGTTGGCATTGACATCTTCGACCCACTCTCTGTTTGGATATCAGCCAGAATGCCAATGCCTTTAATCAAAAGATAGCTTCCTAACATCAACAGAAATACCCGCAGGAACACCTCAGCAAGCAAGAGTCCAATAGTAGCAGGCTAAAACCTGGAACCTCAATCAGTGGCTGATGCTGGATGAGAAACTCCTTCCTGAGCACACAGAAGACTGGGTGACCTGAAAGATGTTGAACAGACTGTGCTCTGGTACAATGAGATGCAGAGCCAACCTTAAGAAATGGAGCTATAAAGTGGAGCCCATGACATCCGCGTGTGGAGAAGAGCTGTAAGAAGGTCCTCCACTATGCATGTAGTAAGGCTCAGACCACATTGTAGTAACACTTACTACAATGTGGTCTGAGCCCTACAACATACACAATGGAGGACCTTCTTACAGTGACACTAGAGGTACTCAAAGTGGCCAGCTTCTGGCCAAAGGAAATCTAATACAATACCAAGTGTTTTTAACTATGCTGATGATGGTTTGTGATTTTTAATGCATTATAACTATTCTCAGTTTGCTTTTTTACATGATAAATAAACTATATAATATGAGTCTACAGTAACCATATAATGTAATTTCAAACTGCATTATAAAGCAGTGTAGGATCAGGATACAAGGAATACAGAAAGACCAAGAGTCTTTGGTCTCCTGGGCTAGTCGTTTTCCCTCGATATGCATTACACAAGTTTGGGAGCTTCCCCTTACTATTACAGGAGGAGTCTTTTGACAAGGGCATGATAACATACCCCCCATTCTTCATCCCCAGCTGTCTTTCATACTTTTAACTGAACATATGCCATTCAGAGAATATGCAAAGCTCATGGTTTTTGTACTTAGGCAGCTGTATCAATGTACAAAATGTCAAATACGAAGCAGTCCTCAGTGGCAAAATAACAAAGTGGTCTGGTACTTAATTGGTTTGTTAATGCCAGCAAAATGGCTGCAAACTGGATTTGGAAGGTGTATATTTGGAAAAAAATAAAGAGTTGCTGCTCACTTTCAATGGCAGATAGGCTGCCAAATAAACAATTAATTTTTCTATTATCTTTAAACATTGCTAAAGGGCTGGGTGCTATTCAATACCCTGACCTTGTCTCATAGTGTTTGCAATTGCTTGTTTGGGTTGGCAGCCTTCTACATTACTTAATTGGGGAAAATGTCACCTGAATGTTAATTTAATAATTCAATATATTATCACAGTTTCTTTGGCTAATTGGGCTCCCACCTTGCATTGCATGTATAATTAGAAAAGGATGACTCATTAGGAAAAGAACCCTAGTGTAAATCTAAAAGAAGCTTTTTTCAAGTTCATGCACCAATGGTTTCTTAACCCCAGCAGAGATCAGCTCATGAAGCTGGAGTGGTTGCCAGAAATTGTTTCCACTTGTAGTATGAAAACATTGTGAGTATTAACCAGCCCTTACATCCACTGACCAGATGGCACAAATATAGTTACCTTCCTGATCTTCTTCCATCCCAAGGGTGAAAACCATGCCAACTATAGGAGATCTTCAAAACCTCTGCTAGGGATGTTATTTCACAAACTTATTCTTCTATTACAGTTAGATTATTATCGTCATGCTACTCTTCAGTCACGCAGTTGCACCAATTCATCAATTTGAGATTTTAGGATCATGCTTCCATATACATTGTAACCCTGCCTTCCCACACTCCCACTGTTCCTTGTTTTTAGTGCAGTTCCTGCTTCTTTTTCTTTTTAAAAGGCAAATATAACTATAAAATATAAAATAAAAGGGAACTAGTCAGATTAGTAATAGTAAGGCAACAGGAATAGAAGAGGAGATATGAAGAGTCCCACCCCTTGATGTGACTTTACTGCCAGCATTCCAAGACAGAGTAAGGGACCATCACACCAAGGTAAGTGACAGGAGCATTGTGAGACTGGAAACTATTCATGGTTCTTTTTACTCTCAGTATGGTTCCACATACATTGTAATGCAGTGCAAAGTTGGCTTGTGAGCATGACATCCACAAAACCTACATTCCCAATTAGTGCTACAATACGCAACAGAGGTGATATGGCACTTTTAAAAAATTCCTCCAAAAAATCTGAGTTTTGTTACCTTTATTCATAACTGTCACTTTATCTTTTTTCACCCTGTATGCCTCTGGTTCACTGATGCACATCTCTTTGGGAATGATGGGGAAGGGGGGGGGGGGGACTCTTCACAGTGGTTTGAGGCCAGATTCCATGTTAAATGTAACCATCTTCCTGCTCTCAAACTGGTTCTAAACCTGCCAATCTAATCCCCCAGAGTATTCAATTCCAGATTATTATAGTTTCTGTGTAGAACCACCCTCCTTTTTGTCACTCTTCTGGCCACAGCTGCTCCAAATTGTGAGATGTATGGAAACCAGATGAGTGCTGTGTCTTATTCCTAACTGAAGTTCAAAACTGGAAGAACCCCCATACAACCTGGAGCAATTATGGAGTGAGCTACCATAAAGATGGGAATGAGTTAATCACCCCTTTCCCTCAAACTCAAATGACTGTAGGCAGAACCTAATTAGTAAAACTTAGATGAGTTTGAGAAAAGAGTAATACTGAATTTCCTCCCTCCTTTTTATCCTTCCTTCCATTGGTCATATTTTTCCCCTCCTTTTGATCCTTCCTTCTATTGCAACGACTCCGCTGCAGCTGTGTCTCTCACTCGATGTGCTCACTCTCACATGTGTTCCCCTAATTCCGAGCTGCATTGCGCAACCAGGGTAGCATAGGGTCCCAGCTATCATACTATTGCCCTTTGTTGCGTTGTTAAACCAGTTTGCTGCTTTGTGAAACCAGTTGGGTTGAATGACATTATACAGTTTTATATTTTGCTGAACTGTACAGTGTGGTTGTGAGAACATTTGAAGAACCAAAAAAGAATCCTCTATACAACAGTGAGACTTCTTTCCAAGCTGGACACCTTCTTTTAGCTGTTCCGAATGCTGAATTTGTAATAACCATACTCATACTAAGAAAGCTTCTGTCATTAGCTTAGCAAAACATTACAAAGAGTAGATATGGATATTTTTGATAATCTGCAACATTTCAACATTCTCTTAGAAAAAGCCAGGGAGATCATTCTACAACTAGGTTGACACGGTGGTAAAGTATCTCTCCTACAATGTATTACTACCACTGTTGGGAAACAAAGGAGGGGCCCTTCAGAAAATCTCAATTCCTGTGCAGGCATACATACAGGGAGGTGGGACTTCAAATTTTGAGGTTCCAAACCATTTAGTGCTTTAAATCTTATACAGAACTCTAAAACTGAAGGCCATAAAACTTTTTTTTAAATGCATGCTGGGTTAATAGGTATTCTGAATTCCAAAATGACTTCAGATTTACTCCATCACATACTGGGCTCCCAGCTGAATCAAGCCCCTTAGTGCCAAAAGGGCAGTTGGATTCTTAATTCATTCACCTGGGTGAGTGAACAACAGGTGTGACTATTATGCAGGGAAAAGCAAAATACCAATTTGACCTTCCCCAAAAAGGGATTGCAACTATTATGCAATAAAATATATTACAAATGGCTACACAATTCAGTAGCATCTTGTATTCAGAGTGGAAACTTACCAGAAACTTGTGAAACTCTTTGAACTTTGTTGTTTGAGACTAGGGAAACATTATGGGGAGAAGACCTCAACCCTACTGCATTACAGGATTATTTTGCATAATTATGTGAAATAATGGAATAAAACATCTCAACTTGCATGCAGTTAGACCAAGTTTTAGCAATCTCAATAATCAAGCTTTGGTTTGAAACAAATGTCTCCTGTTTTGAGATATGTCTTCCATCCACTCCACCCTCCTCCTAGGGTGGAAATATACATTCCACTTGGAGAAACTTTCAAGTGTTTACTAACACTTATATCTCAGTGGGAGGAAGATGGTTTTATTCTCAAAATATATAGGTTCAATGGCCTTGACTGAATGGTTCTTCTATGCAGCAAAGAGGCTAATTTGTTCAGAAGTGTTTACTACCAGTGCAGCCTTTAATACTCATGCAATGGTTAGAAATATCACTCTGTGAATAACAATAACTATAGTTCTAGAGATCACATGAACCAGTCTTTGTTAGATTTGAAAATGTAAACGCTCATGAAATGAAGGTCAATAAACTAAAGTCTTTTACATAAACTCTTTTTACAAAACACATTTCTAATGAACTCTGAGGAAGGCACTTCTATAGGTATTTCTCAGAGTGTCAACCTATCTCTGCTTTTTTAAAAAAATACTGAACATTATCTGGCTCTCCATCATTGTTTGCTCCTTATCTCCTTTCTGTTTCTTAAGAAGGACAAAAATGATTGAAAAAAAAATCACAAAGAGAAAAATAGACTCTGTATGCATAAAAGTCAGATCCTTTTGGTCTGCCACAATTTCATATTGGTGGTGATTGTTGGGAGATTTTCAGAGTTGTAATGCAGAAAAGAGAGGAACCTTTTCAAGCACTGAGAAAGCATAAGGTGGAAACTAAACATAGCTTGTTTTACTTTAAAATGGTTTTGAAAAACTAAAGAAAATGGCATAGAATCTTTAAAAACCTTCAATTGGAGCAAGATTAGTCTCACATAAGCTGTTATGAGCCAGAGATGTCTTCATGTGATCTTTCTTCTACCCTAAAACAACATTTAAAAGGTGACTTAATAAAGCCTTGTTGTTACCTTAAAGATTAATATGCAGAGGTGGCTGAGGAGTCAAGCGGACTTGCTAAAGTTTGGATGTATTTATGGTTTTATGTCCCGGCATTGAATGTTTGCCGTATATATGTTGTGCTCTGCCCTGAGTCCCCTGCGGGGTGAGAAGTGGTCCATGCCTTGGTCACCTCCAGATTGGATTACTGCAATGTGCTCTACGTGGGGCTGCCCTTGAAGATGGCTCGGAAGCTCCAACTGGTCCAACGATCAGCAGCCAGGATGCTAACTGGGGCCCCTTACAGAGAGAGGTCAACCCTCCTGTTCAAGGAGCTCCACTGGCTGCCATTTATTTTCCGAGCCCAATTCAAGGTGCAGGTGCTTACCTACAAAGCCCTGAACGGTTTGGGACCAGCCTACCTGCGTGACCGCATTTCCATCTACGAACCCACGCGTTCTCTTCGCTCATCTGGAGAGGCCCTGCTCATGATCCCACCGGCGTCGCAAGCGCGCTTGGTGGGGACGCGGGACAGGGCCTTTTCCGTGGTGGCTCCCCGACTCTGGAACACCCTCCCCAAAGACCTTAGACAGGTCCCTACATTGGCTATCTTCAGAAAGAACTTGAAGACCTGGCTTTTCCGATGCGCCTTCCCAGATTAGGAAATCTCCACTACCAAGTCCCATAAGCACTTTATCAGAACCAATGATTGCTGCACATCGCACATCGCACTTGCCCTGGAAGCCCTATATACACCTCCTGTCACATCAGCACTTTAACTGGGCCGGGCCAGAGCAATGGGTACAAGATTAAAAGTGCTGATGTGCCTCAACACACAACACAACAATACAATCTAAGCAAATCAAACAATTAAAAACAGAATAAAGCAAAATAAACAACAGGCACAATAATTGTTTGATTTGCTTAGATTGTATTGTTGTGTTGTGTGTTGAGGCCTCGGCCTGTGTAAGCCGCATCGAATCCTTCGGGAGATGCTAGCGGGGTACAAATAAAGTTTAATAATAATAATAATAATAATAATAATAAAAGAAGGGCAGAATATAAATATTTTAAATAAATAAATAATAAATAAAAGACTATAGCATCCCTGAACCTTGTCTAGCCTTCTTCCTATTAGGCTGATGTCATGTGGGAGGAGCCAGGATACCAAGTGGACAAGAACATGGATACCAGAGATAAGATTTTAGAAAGTCATGATCTCCTATGCTCAACTGACTTTAAATTTCAAATGGAGGTGGATCAGAGGAAGCTGACTTACATCATATTGCCAGGTTGAATAATCTTAGGTAAGCTTGCTAGCCCAAATGAACAGATGTAGCAGGTGTTACATTACTTCACTCTTCACCTGTCACACGTGAATTAAATTACTTCACTGCTGTCCTCTCCCAGCTGTGTCTCTTACTCGCTCCGTTCACTCACACAAGTGTTCCCTTCATTAATTCAGACCTGCATTCCGCAACTAGCATAGGGTCCCAGCTATCATACTATTGCCCAACAAAGGTTTCTTTTCATTCAGAGAAACAGTCTTTAAATTTTTTCTTCAACAGTTCCAGTCTGATGGATGATGCTCTGAAGAAATTGCACACATATTATACTGTTCCTTGGCAGTTTCTGACAGGTGGAATTCTGCAAGACTTTGCTAAGGCTAGATTTAAGTGAGTGAACACTGCAGTGGATTTAGACAGCCACTGTATACTTCTGCAATATAATTACCTGTGCACTAGGCTTGGTTGATCAAGAAAAAAATGGTTCTAAATTCGTTTCGTATATAGCGTTTCGATTTATTTCTCAAAATTTATTGAAAAAAAGATCGGAAATAGCAAAAATTTGATAAGCTTCGTTTACTTCGTTAATGGAAGGTGTCCCTCCCCCTGTTAGTTTAAAATCTCGCAGTTTCCCTGGCCTCCCTGGCAACAAGCAGTGATGTGGAAGAGTGAGGTGTGTGTGGCTACGCCCAGTGGCCTTCAGGAACAGCTGTTCTTTCCCACAGCTACCACCTTCCTCTTTGCGTCGGCGGCTTTGCACGCCCGGCGATGCAAATAGGAACGAGGTGGGACGTGGCTAAGAACAGCTGTTGCTGAAGGCCACTGGGGGCATGGCCTTCAGGAGGAGCTGGGTGTAGCCACGTCCACCTCATTCCTCTGTCATCCATCACCATTCAGTCACCCAGGAAAGGCAAACTGCGAGATTTTAAAACTAATCTCGCACTTTGCCTCCCCTGGGTGACTGAATGGCGATGGATGGCAGGGGAATGAGGTGGGCGTGGCTATGCCCAGCTCTTCTTGATGGCCGCTGGGGGCATGGCCTTCAGAAAGATCTGGGCGTAGCCATACACACCTCACCCTTCCGCATCACCGCTTGTTGCCAGGGAGGCCAGGGAAACTGCGAGATTGTAAAGTTTGCACCAGATTTACAACCTTGCAGTTTCCCTGGCCTCCCTGGCAACAAGTGGCAATGTGGAAGGGCGATGTGGGCGTAGCTACGCCCAGCACTTCTTGATGGCCACTGGGGGCGTGGCCTTCAGGAAGAACTGGGCATAGCCACGCCCACCTCGCCTTTCCACATCGCCAGGGGGGCCAGGGAAACTGCGAGATTGTAAAGTTTGCACCAGACATATGAAAATAATTCCGAAAAATGGGTAAATTGTTTCAATTCGCAATTACTCCTCACACTATTCCAGCATGGCTCGAAATTGTTTCTAAAATCATTTAAATACAAATTCATTCCAATTTTAGAAACTTTCGAACCAGATCAACCAAGCCTACTGTGCACCACTAAGATGGCCAGTCATAACCCTGTTCCAATGTTTTCGAAATAATACCTGCAAGTTCTCCACCTTATCTTCACAAAGCCTATTAAGTCTTTTCTTATTCTTGCAGCTTCAGCATCAACACACCTTATCAACCAATGCCCCAAACTTTTGATGACCACCTATACCCCCAACTTTTCCTCCAAACACCACATGGTACTTACAGAGTGCACCTTATAGATAAAATAAATAGGCTAACCAGGGAAATCTGTTGAATCATTTGGGTTGAAAACTTAGATGCCTCTTCTTATTCACAGGAAACACATATCCTGGCAATGGAGTCTGTGGATTTTGCACTAAATGAGCTTTTACTTGGTCACCAGAAACTGTCTTGTTCATATAAAGTCCAAGATCTAACAATGACACAGCTTCATGTCTTTTCTCTTGTACCATGGTTTCTTCAGCAGGACTTGGATTAGATAAACCAGTGGTAGGCACCTCAGTTTCCACAGTTTCTTTAGTTTTCACCTGTAATCCAGTTGTGCATGTTCTGGGGACTTCAGCTGCTGCAATAGTTCTCAACCTGCTGCCTTCTTGATCTTCAATATTTGGCTTTTTCTTTTTTGCCATGAACTAAAAAATGTTCAGTTGCTTTTATAGACATTTAGACATCTTCTGGAGTCAGGTGGATAAAAGGAAACACTAATTGCAACTAACAGGACTTTAGTCTCATAATATCAACTCAAACTAGCAACTCAATTGCACAGTAAAACAACTGTGTTTGGAATGACCCACAGCTGCTTTCATGCCTTCCTTTTATACCCCAGTGGGAGGAGCAAGAAGGCAGATGTAAAAAGAGCTCTGAAAGTTGGAAGAGTAAGATAGCAGTGACGTGATTACTTTCAGGTGTTTTGAAAATAACATTTCAAAAACTAGTAAAGATAATTACATGGGGTAAAAAACAAAAGTTACATAATAAAATCTATCATTGTTTTCAAATTTCACAAAAATGTTAGTTAGACTCAGAGATACAGCATTTTTCATTTAACCTGAAATTTTTCAGGTTAAAAAAACCTGGTTTACTCATTAATTTTAACTGGTTAACCAAATCCCCATGCTAAGTCTATGAGATGCAAAAAATTAAGAATCCCTCCAGAACTGCAAGCACTATCTCAAGCAAATATTGACAGTTTATTCATACTGTAATTACTTGCAGCAATAGCTGATGTAGTGAAGCAACCAAGTTGGGGAGGGGGGTGTTGACTGCTCTCATTAAGGAGGCCAGACTTGATGAAGGTGGTTTACAGGGGCAGAGCTGCAGGCTATTGAAGGCTGCTCTGCCCCCCTGCTGTGCTCTTCAGTGTGAGCAGGTTTCAACCCCCCCCCCCCCCCCGAAATTTTCAACCCTCCCTGAAATTTTTTCTGGCTACAGCCCTGTCTGAATCCCTTTCTTTAATGTAGCTGGTTATACTGCTTAGCTGGTTTTGCACTACCTGATACCTGTTGGGAAATAGCAGTCAGTAATCAAAGGACCAAGACATTGATATCTCCATCCCATCCTCTGTTTGGATATCAGCCAGCATGCCAATGTTTTAAATCAAGAAATAGTTTTCTAAGATCTACAGAGATACTCGCAGGAACACCTCAGCAAGTCAGAGTCCAAAAACTTAAGAGCTAAAACTCATAACCCCAATAACTGTCTGATATTGGATGAGAAACTTCCTCCTGGGCACATAGAAGACTGGGCTACTTGGAAGGCACGAGATGCAGAACCAGTCTTAAGAAATGGGGGTTCAAAGTGGAATCCACAATATGCAACTGTGGAGAAAAACAAACCACAGACCACCTGATACAATGCAATCAGTGCCTTGCCACATGCACAATGGAGGACCTTCTTACAGTGACACTAGAGGCACTGAAAGTGGTCAGCTTCTGGTCAAAGGAAATTTAATACAATGCCAAGTATTTAACTTTGTGGATTTTTAAATGTATTTTAACTATATTCTCAATTTGCTTCTGACATGATAAATAAATGTAGCTTGCAGGACTATAGATAGTATTGTATAGTTGCTGGGGTATTAGAAACCACATCCCTGATCAGCTGTGGAAATCTGGAGCTTGACCTTGGACAAGCTGAAGTCAGCCTTAGGAAATGGAAATGAAAAGCCTCTTCTGAACAAATCTTGTCAAAAAATAAATCAAACAAAACTCCACACCCTGTGATAGGTTCACCTTAAAGTAGAGATATATCAGGAATTACTTGAAGGCACATAACAAGAAGTTTTATATAATTGTGAGAGTAACCCCCAATAAACAGGCTACAACCATTTTTGGAACTGATATGCCAAAGATGATTCTGCTCCAATGTCTCATTCAAGGCAAAATCTTGATCTCAAGATTCAAGGGAGGCAGTTTGTCAACTCTCTAGGCAACATTTCATGACTCCTTTGGAAGGATTACCTCACACTTTGAACACTCTGGCCTCAAAGGCAGGGAAAGACATCATCCCATGACATGAAGCTTTCTGCCTGACCGGACTTGATAGAGCTATCGACATAAATTGAAAGATGAAGAAAGTTCACTAGCTGATACGAATCAGCTTGTCCAGCCAAGAGGCAAAGATGACAGCTGAAAGATTCATGCTTTGGTACAGGAGGCACATTTTCAGCAAACTGCTGACATCACAGCAAGTTAAGAGATGAAAGGCTTTGGTGTCATGACCCTCCCTTAATATCCTGGCTGTGTTTCTAATGGTCCCACAGGAAGAATAAAATAATAGCAACATTAGGACAATACAAGAAAATCTGCAAAAGAGTGATACCTTTATTGGACAATGAAAATGTAAGCAATACATCATGCAAGCTATCAAATCTTCATTGGCTTCATCAAGCAAAGTTGTTAAAAACATACAAGAGAAGAAAGGTGAGTCACAGGTCTACATTTTGTCTCAGATATTACTCTGTTGTCAATTAAGATGGTTTAAGAGGGATCCCAATGCAGGAAGAACCCACTCCACATGCTAGCTATGTGAGGATTAGGAATAAAGGGCTATAGAAGACAGGCAATCAAATATTAGTTCCATTAGCAACAGAAAAATAGCTTCCCTGGAAATCCATCTGTGCAAAGATAATTGACTCCTTCTTAGTATGCAACTAAGGAGTAAACTTATGGTACACCTACACTGTAGAATTAATGCAGTTTGTCACCATTTTAACTGCCACGGCCCAATGCTATGGAATCATTGTATTTAGCTCTCTGGAGAGGCCCATCTTGCCTGGCAAGCTCATGGGATAAGTTTTGGGGGAGGAAATGGGGATCTGGAGAGTGACTGGATGCCCTCCTGGGTCAACCTTTGGTTGACTTGGGATGGCATGTAGCCAACCCGGGAGGGAAATCCCAGATTTATGGGAGGGGATGGGAAGTACAAGGTGAGCAAAAATTGGTTAGTTTAACCCATTTTTTACCCATGTTTTAGTCATATCTGGAAGTTCCCTAGGTGGGCTTATACATGATGGAGCTATACCTGCCTTTTCTTCTTATCAACCGAGGCCTCAGCAATTACAACACCTTCCATCATGGGCATTTTACAGTTGTGTATTCCCGAATGGTTGGGGGGGGGGGTTGTAATTGATGGTTCTTATGATTCCTATCACTTCTGAGTGTTGTGGACTACTCTTCTGCTTCTGAGGAGGAGGTAGGACAGGAGGCTGAAGAGGTAGCACTTGGGGATTTGGGGCCAAGTGTTGAGTAGGAAGGAGAAGGTGAGGAATATATACTACAAATCCCTACATTTCAAGAATGGTGAAGGGCAAAAGAAGAAAGAAGAAGGTCAGCTAGAATCACAGCAAAAATGCTGAGCAATCAGACCTCACGCTAGGAACATCTGTGCTGGGAGCTCAGGGCTATAAATTAGCAGTGAAGCCAGAAGTCAGCACTGACAGCAACTGACCCACTTGGTATGTTTGTGTTCCGGTCTCCATGCTACAGCTCCAGCATGGGCTTTGCGTCAGTCTTCTCACTAAGGATTCTTGTTTTTGTATACTGTAAGCCTTTTGCAAAAAAAAAAAAACACAAAAAAAAACAAAACCACTTTCTCCTGTCTGCTGTGAAGATTTGTTGCCAAAGATTTTTGCTGTAAGACCTTGCATTGCTTTTCACTTTAACTTTTGTTTACATCTGCTGTAATACCTTGCATTGCTTTTGGACTTTACCTTTTGTTTCCTTTACTGCTGTTTGCATTATTATTATTTTGCTGAAGTAAAGCTTTTCTTCGTTACTTCTACTCATGGTGTAAGGCTGTTCTTGAAGAAAAACGGGACACTGGGATTCTGCAATCAATGGCACCTTAGTCAGACCATTCTATGTGCATGAATAGAATAGTCCACATAGAAGGAAGGACTATTCTTGCCAATTTTCCATGAATTTAGTATCTGCTTTTTGATAAGTTATTGATCATGGATTAGTGGGGCATGAGAAAATTGATTGGTTTCATTCTCTTCCATATCTGAACTTTTAAACTTTAAGTTCTTTCCATTCTGTTTTTTTAAAAATGTGACTTTGGAGTAATTCTTCAAAAAGTGCCCAAATGATTTTTTTCCTCTTGTCTGGTGAAATTTTTGACTTATAGCTCTTCCTAGCATGGAGTGATCCATGTTTTACATGCCCACCATAAGGTTATGAAAGATGAGAAGCCTTTTACAAAGAGAAAAAAAGACAACAATTCTAATTTAGTACTATGCAAATAGGTCAGTATCTTTAACAGGAACATGGCAGGCAGGTAAAATGTGATGTGTTTCACGCTAGTAATAGCAATGCATATTAATTAGTATAGAAAGTATGGTCAGAATCCTGTTGGGGTCATATGTCTTCATAAATAGCTTTACACCTCTGATATGGAATTTGCTTGTTCCATAGTGTTCAGATCCAGTAAGGCTTTGTTGCTATATTACTATGTAAGTGCTAGAGCTGGCAAAGTGACTGATGTGCTTTGGGACAGATGCACAACAGAACAGATGTTCACCATTCCCATTGGGCTCTGAGACATGAGCTAAGGTGTGCCAATGTTCATCAATAGACCTTTACATGCATTGGTGTGGTGGCTGGGAAGTTTGTGATGTTTTTGGATGGAATAGATTATCTGGACCCATTTCAGGCCAGGATGTGCTACTAAAATGACCTATTCTGATTGATCTTCCTGGTTCTCTCAGCAGTTCTTTATTATAGTGTGTTGCAGTGTTTCTGATCCTATCTGCAAGGCCAGTTCAACAGAATGGCACTGTGGGGAGGGAAGCAGGAAGGGAAAGGTCCCAAAAGTTGTGAACTCCAGTTGGGAAGAGTAATGAACGATCAAGAATTGTGTGCACTTCTCTCCAGATATTCATTCAAAGTATTGTGCAGAAATTATTCTGCCAAGAAAAAGGCATTTTTCAAGCAACCTTTCTCTACCCCAGCCCCCCCAAAAACCCTTCCTTTCCTGCACAGAAAAGGGGTGTGCAAGAAAAAAACATGCTTTTTTCTACACAATAATTTCTGAATAATGACCAAAATAGGGGGAAAGAATATGGGGGTCTGCAGTGGGGAAAAAATTATGAATAATTCATTCTCTCATGCAAAGATGAAATAGTGAAGGTTTATATCTTTTGCATTGGTATGCATCCAACTCACTTGGCTGGAACAGAAGGAGAGGAAGAATAGTAAAATCTCCCCTAACAATTCAGTTGAGGTCATCTGGCAGTTGGTTTTGCTAGCAATGTCCTGCCATTATCAAATTTCCTATGTATCAGCTTGGCAGAACTGTACCTTTTTTTCTTAGCTTTTCCACTACAGCAGTCCCCCCCCCCCCCTCCCGAATAAGGCTTACCTCCTAGAAATCAAGCCATTATTTTAAAGCTGTACATTTCCTTGAGTGCTTTGGCAGAACTAGAAAAGGGAGATATAAATAGAATAAGCAAACAAGCAAGCAAACTATTGGAAATACTTTTTAAGCAGGTGCATATTCCAAAATCACAAGCTGCTAGTGTGTCTATTGGTGTTTGAAAATGATGCAGCCTTCAGCTGAAAATATTAAAACCCTCTTTCATGGAGTTCTGCAGCTGTACATCAGATGTTCAACTTTCACCAAGAGGATCTGAAAAACAATCCCGGTAACAAGCCTCATAATTCCACTCTGCTTATCTTCGAGCATCTTGCCTTTATTTACTGAGAGACCTTCTGTACCTTTTTCATTCTTTTTTTCTTTTTTCCTCTATTAAGCTTCCCTACTTCATCCTCCTGTTGCCTCTCCTAACAAAAAGTTGTACAGACATTTCAACTCTTCATTCACTGCTAAATGTGTTTGATCTGTTACTCTGTAAGGGTTATTTATTTGCAACTACCTTATCTAAGCCTATACATGTGGGAGGATAGGGAGGGAAAGAAGCATCGAAAGAGTTGGGAAGTCACATACAGCAATTACGTAAGAATGCATTTTTATAATGAATGACTTACTATGTGTAATCATTTCTTTTTCAGGATTGACTTTGCATTGAATTGCACTTTGACTGAATTTTACCCTATAAATTTTGTGAAGAAGAAACAATTTCTCTAAAATGTGTTGTGTTGTTGGTGATGGTCTCTGCATTTTTATTAACCTTCAAGAGCTCTAATTATTAATCTACATTTTTTTATTTTTTAGTGAAGAGTTCTATATTAACATCAATTCCAGTTACTTGTGATTATCTTTGACAATCTGCACTTTATTTAGTATAAAACCTTCCATACCAATTTATGGTTTGTTCACTTTTGTAATCTACATAGATATCATGAGCAGCATGGGGTTTGACCTTCACATCAATTCGTGAGATTTACGCCTTCCTTTAGCCACCATTCTCTTCTAATATGGGCTGCTTTCCCCAAATGTGTATGCCAAATAAATGTGTTCCTTTTAATGATGCCACAAGACTCATACCCTCACTTTTTTACCACTGGTTGTTTCACAATGATATAATGCTCTATTATATGTAGACCAGTACCTTTAATTGGCTCAGGAAATAAATTTGAAGGAAATGTAGTTGTCAGACTGGTGTAAAATATTGAGAGAAATACACACTAGCAGGTACTCTGGTCACTACATTTTATATTAGAGTTTACATACATTCTTGAAGAGTTAACTTTATGGAGTAGAATGCAGTAATTTAATCTGGAGTTGGCTACAGCATGTGACATTGTGACCAGATTTTTCTTTTCCAGTTGGCAGCATAGCTGACACATCAACTGGAGCTAACTGTAGGCCAGCCTAAACCCAGAAGTCACCTGAGCAGCCAGGAGCAACCTCAAACTGTTAATCTGATCCTGTTGTTGTTGTTCATTTGTTCAGTCGTCTCCGACTCTTCGTGACCTCATGGACCAGCCCACGCCAGAGCTCCCTGTCGGCCGTCACCACCCCCAGCTCCTTCAAGGTCAGTCCAGTTACTTCAAGGATCAGTTCTTACTGTTGCTACTTGGTCCTTGTACAGATTCCTCAGGGGAGAGACAAGGTGGCTTGGTATGCCCATCCCACCAAGAACTTGCCACAATTTATTATGATCCACACAGTCAAAGGCTTTAGAATAGTCAATAAAGTAGAAATAGATGTTTTTCTGAAACTCCCTGCCTTTCTCCATTATCCAGCGGATATTGGCAAATCTGGTCTCTCGTTCCTCTGATCCTAGGTTATGCAATTAAGATCAGTACCTTTGTTTTTAAGGATCAAGCTTCAGTTTCTTGGCCTATGGGCCATACCGCACTGAATTCTAGCAACAGTTTAGAATTCCCACAGTCATTTTGTTATGCTTTTAAAATGGAGAGTGGATCTGGATCTGGAGCATAATTTATTTGGAAGACCCCTCCCTGTAGTCTTAGATGTTAAATGATAGATGTTAAAAGTTTAAACGAGCCTTTAGGAATTACATAGAATATAAACAGAGGGCAAAAGCCAGAAGACTGACAATCATCCTCATCTCTGAAAATGTTCAAATAAGACCAGAAGACTATACAATGGTGCTATACCAGTCTAGCATCCAATACTCAATGGCATTGACTGTTGGACAAAGTCCAGCAGAACCAACAAAAATGCATACACTGAGCCCTCCACATTTCACCCTTGCCCCCCCACACACACTTCCTCCATTACCCAGTTACATGCAGATGCAGGCACTCATACATAGAGATCTCCACAGTTATTCAAATACCCACACAGCTATGCCAACAGAAAAATGAGATCCCACCTCTAATCTAGTCTACATCTTTCTAAGCATTCTACCCCTTTCTTTCCATGAAAAACCACTCCCTAAACCACTAAGTCTGTGCATCCCACAAGCTTCTCCCCCTCCTCCTTCTCATTCTCCACCCTCAAGACTCCATCTATCCCCAAATCCCTGCTCTGTAGCCTTTATAATCCCCATTCTATTCTCCAGCCTTTCCTGCCGCTTCTTTACTCCCTATTCTGTAACCCCAACCACAAATGTGTGTGTGTGTGTGTGTGTGTAGATATATATATATTTGCTGCTGTTGCAAAGCAATTATTCCTATATCTGTAGCAAGGGCCCTCTGCTGGCTGCAAAAGAAAAGGCAACTAGAGAATCAGATCATTGCTTTGGTACCACCAAGTCACTGAGGCCATTTTGCTGTTAAAACTTGGACTTTGAACTTTGTCATAGTTTCAAAATTTCCCACATGTGCTCAAATGCTCAATCTTCAGTTTCCTAAATAATGAACAAAATTAATTTGGCAGCTCTGTAGTAATAGGTATTACTTTCACATAATCCTATATTGGTTCTCGCTGTGCCGTATTGCTATACAATAGTCAGGATGCTGAGAGGCGACAGACTCCAGGCAAGAGGATTATCCTTTAAGACTGTCCTCTTTTTCTGTCAGGATAAAACCATGACTGAGCCTGACCCAAGATGGATAAAAGACCTCTACAAGCAAGTTCTGGAGCAAATTCTAGTTGGAGATATCCAAAGACCTTCAGTTTCAGGTGTATTCTGTCAGAGTTTTGTAACTTTCTATCATTTCTAAAGTGACAATAAGTCATTATAAGGATCAGGACCATCCCAGCAGCAAGCATCAAAGACTTAATCGCTTGGTTAGTATTGAATAATTTACAGCCAGGGTGGGGTAGCTGAAAGAGTAATAAAGAACCACAGAGTTGCAGTGTTGGTTGAGGAGGTGGTGTTGTGGTGAGTTGTTGTTGCCAGAGTGTTGAGCTGAAAATACAGAGAAGTTGAAGGATTAATGAAGAAGACCAAAGAGAAGAGCTAATACTATGAAGGTATGAACTGACTGGGAGTGTAAAAGGTTGAAAAGAAGGACTGAAGAGAGTCAGGAGCATCTGCTAGACATTTGTAAACACTGTTGTTGTTCATTCGTTCAGTCGTCTCCGACTCTTCGTGACCTCATGGACCAGCCTACGCCAGAGCTCCCTGTCGGCCGTTACCACCCCCAGCTCCCTCAAGGTCAGTCCAGTCACTTCAAGGATGCCATCCATCCATCTTGCCCTTGGTCGGCCCCTCTTCCTTTTGCCTTCCACTTTCCCCAGCATTATTGTCTTCTCTAGGCTTTCCTGTCTCCTCATGATGTGGCCAAAGTACTTCAACTTTGTCTCTAGTATCTTTCCCTCCAGTGAGCAGTCGGGCTTTATTTCCTGGAGGATGGACTGGTTGGATCTTCTCGCAGTCCAAGGCACTCTCAGCACTTTCCTCCAGCACCACAGCACAAAAGCATCGATCTTCCTTCGCTCAGCCTTCCCTAAGGTCCAGCTCTCACATCCGTAGGTTACTACAGGGAATACCATGGCTTTGACTAGGTGGATCTTTGTTGCCAGTCTGATGTCTCTACTCTTCACTATTTTATCGAGACTGGACATTGCTCTCCTCCCAAGAAGTAAACGTCTTCTGATTTCCTGGCTACAGTCTGCATCTGCAGTAATCTTTGCACCTAGAAATACAAAGTCTGTCACGGCCTCCACGGTTTCTCCCTCTATTTTCCAGTTGTCAATCATTCTTGTTGCCATAATCTTGGTTTTTTTGACGTTTAGCTGCAACCCGGCTTTTGCGCTTTCTTCTTTCACCTTGATTAGAAGGCTCCTCAGCTCCTCCTCGCTTTCGGCCATCAGAGTGGTGTCATCTGCATATCTGAGGTTGTTAATGTTTCTTCCAGCAATTTTCACCCCAGCTTTGCATTCATCAAGCCCCGCACATCGCATGATGTGTTCTGCATACAAGTTAAAAAGGTTGGGTGAGAGTATGCAGCCTTGCCGTACGCCTTTCCCAATCTTGAACCAGTCTGTTGTTCCGTGGTCAGTTCTGACTGTTGCTACTTGGTCCTTGTACAGATTCCTCAGGAGAGAGACAAGGTGGCTTGGGATGCCCATCCCACCAAGAACTTGCCACAATTTATTATGATCCACACAGTCAAAGGCTTTAGAATAGTCAATGAAGCAGAGGTAGATGTTTTTCTGAAACTCCCTGCCTTTCTCCATTATCCAGCGGATATTGGCAATCTGGTCTCTCGTTCCTCTGCCTTTTCTAAACCCAGCTTGAACATCTGGCAACTCTCGCTCCATGTATTGCTGGAGTCTTCCTTGCAGGATCTTGAGCATTACCTTACTGGCATGAGAAATAAGGGCCACTGTACGGAAGTTTGAGCAGTCTTTCGCATTTCCCTTTTTTGGTATGGGGATATAAGTTGATTTTTTCCAGTCTGATGGCCATTCTTCTGTTTTCCATATTTGCTGGCAAATGGCATGCATCACCTTGACAGCATCATCTTTTAAGATTTTAAACAGTTCAGCTGGGATCCCGTCGTCTCCTGCTGCCTTGTTGTTAGCAATGCTTCTTAAGGCCCATTCAACCTCACTCCTCAGGATGTCTGGTTCTAATTCATTCACCACACCGTCAAAGCTATCCTCGATATTGTTATCCTTCCTATACAGATCTTCTGTATAGTCTCGCCACCTTCTCTTGATCTCTTCTTGTAAACACTACTGTATAAAATTTTCCACAAAAGATACAAGTTGTGCTTGTCTGCTCCTTAACTGGAGGGGGAGTGCTTCTGCTGAAGAAAGGTGTTGGCTTCTTGCTAAACAAAGAACCCCAGGCAATTTGCTGTGACATATTCTACATACTGCATAGTCACCATTGAATATTGACAGTGTCAAATATTCATTCATTCCTGTGTGAGAGAATAAAGAACCACCAAAACTTTCTATTCATTGACAGATGAGTATAGAACTATAATGTTGAAAAGGACCCTATGGGCCAAAAGGTTGGATCCATTGCTCAATGCCAATATTTCATTTTTGTCTTGAGGGAGTTTAAGCACACATTATAACTTTTCCCCTACATACACTGCATAAATCAATGTTACATAGAGGGATTGATGCTGATCGACAAGCCTCAGCACTGAGTCGAGTCCCTCAAGAGTTTCCAGATCAGAAAGAAACAATTGAAATGAATGTACACAAACTTGACACCTGTCCAAAACATTATGAAGAGGGGGGATGATGGTCCCTGTCTTTAAAACTTTTGGGAAGCATTGATATAAACTATATTGCTAAATCACTGTAGGTGCTATTTCATTGCATTAACTTTTAAAATTTAGAAGCACTGAATAGGGTATTTGGTTGGCATCATTTCATCATTCAGTTAATCCTTCTGTGCTTGCTACTGATATATATTTGTGGTCCTCTGTACAAAGAGAAAGATTGTATTCCTGTTCAGAAACATTTCTGTGGAAATTACAAAAACCTGCAAAGCAATCAGTGTTTCATTCTTGTGCTAGAGGTGAGAACTCTTGTGGAAGCTGGTTGTTTTCATTAAGTGGAACATTTGCAAACATTCTGCACATCCATAGTACTATGTGGGCTTTTCTTTCTGATTAGGACAGGACTGGAAGAACAGAGTAGAACCTTTGAAAAACAGCATGAGTTAGTTTTGCAGCAGGAAGAATGAACTGATAGCTTGCCTGACTATTACATCTGCTGACTGTGAACTGGTTTAGCAGTCATTGTGTACCCTCACAATTTCTGAATTTCTGGTCTTAAGGATTCTAAATACCCGACAGAATCCTTAATGATCTTTAATAACAGATTGCAAATAGGGATAACGTTGGTTTGGATGCTGATGTCTTTGTACATAGAATCATAGAATCAAAGAGTTGGAAGAGACCTCATGGGCCATCAAGTCCAACCCCCTGCCAAGAAGCAGGAATGTTGCATTCAAATCACCCCTGACAGATGGCCAGCCTCTGTTTAAAAGCTTCCAAAGAAGGAGCCTCCACCACACTCCGTGGCAGAGAGTTCCACTGCTGAACAAGCACAGTCAGGAAGTTCTTCCTCGTGTTCAGATCGAATCTCCTCTCTTGTAGTTTGAAGCCATTGTTCCGCGTCCTAGTCTCCAAGGAAGCTGAAAACAAGCTTGCTCCCTCCTCCCTGTGGCTTCCTCTCACATATTTATACATGGCTATCATATCTCCTCTCAGCCTTCTCTTCTTCAGGCTAAACATGCCCAGCTCCTTAAGCCGCTCCTCATAGGGCTTGTTCTCCAGACCCTTGATTATTTTAGTTGCCCTTCTCTGGACACATTCCAGCTTGTCAATATCTCTCTTGAATTGTGGTGCCCAGAGTTGGACACAATATTCCAGGTGTGGTCTAACCAAAGCGGAATAGAGGGGTAGGATTACTTCCCTAGATCTAGACACTATGCTCCTATTCATGCAGGCCAAAATCCCATTGGCTTTTTTTGCCGCCACATCACATTGTTGGCTCATGTTTAACTTGTTGTCCACATGTACAGTAATAGGGGACTGTATAATGAAGAACAGCCACATTCAGTTCAAGATTGTGGAAGTGGAATTGTGTCCATACAGTGTCATTGTGCAGGCATAGAGATATGGATGGAAGTTGTGCTCTTACATTTATGGAGGTACATGGAAGTGTGTGGTATACATGTGTGCCTTCTGTTGTACATGTTGGTGTCTATTCTGTTGTACATTGTCCCTCCCTTTAACACAATTGTGTATAACACAACGGATGAGTAACTTTGCAAGTGAGATTTATACTACTCAACACTCATGCCTTGTTTTGTGGTCACATCTTGGTAAAATGAAGCAAAATGAAAGAGAGGAAAGGAAAACAATTGGAAATGGGGCATATAATATTGGCATAGGAAAAGATTTATTACATTATTGTTTCTTATTAATGTACCTCCTTCATTTCTAAAGTGAACATAGAAAAGAAGATGAAAATTATCCATAGTTTTTTTTAAAAAAATCCCTAAAAGTAAATAAAAGAATAAATATAAAACAAATGTAGGAGAAGGAAGAGGGAAGCTAAGAGATCCTCCTCTTTTCTCATACACACTGAAATGTTTAACTCCTTAAAATCATTTGAGGGATAAAATACAAATTCTGAGAAGTACACATAGATACACACACACACAACTCGCCCCTCAATATCTATAAATATGTCGTAAAACAGAAATGGAATTTCCCCTAGTTATAAGTGTTTAATTATTCTTACCGCATTGCTTGCGAGTTAAAACAAAAAATTGTGGATAGTAGAAAATTAGTAAACCATTAAACAAGCAATCGGATTAGTAATATTTAAAACTATTTTAACAATAGTTAAAATCTCATAAGGATGATAAAAACACCAGTAGATTTTCAATACACACCCAGTTTTAAAAACTTCTGCATCAGATAGTCAACATTCAAAGACCTGAGAAAACAGAAAGGTGTTTATCTAATGGCAGAAGAGAGTAGAGATAAGAGAGGAGAAAAACAAAATCTTCAATTGGAGGTAGTTCCACACCTGGGAGCAACCACTGAGAAGGTTCTCTTCCACATCCTTGACAAATTTGCTTATAATGGTGGTGGGACCAAGACAAAGCCTTTCCCCAAAGTTTGAAGAAAAAAATTGACACACTCATATCTAGATAGCTTTCTGATAGGTCCCTATACATCTTGTATCAGACTAAGAGTCATGGATAGAAGGGGGGGAGGAGATTGGGCAATTCAGGAAAATTTGGTGATCCAGGAGCCAGATCACCGAAAATAGACTGGGCAGGACCCAGCCAAAGCCTTAACTAAAATGAATCATGAGCAGCTGGATCTTTCAGCTAATGGGGATGATCGGGCTGAGTGGCGCTCTACCTGAAGCTGGGGCCGTGACATGTGAGCAGCCTCGCAAATCAGGAAAGAGCAAGTGCCTAGTGGTGGTGGCACCTCCTTTCTTCCATGGCAACCTCCTCCATCCCTTCCTGGAGCCCCCCCCCCCCCCAGCGTAGTGCCTGCTTAAGGCAAATATGGCTAAAAACAGAGAAAAAAAGAGAAAGGCAGGAAATACTACCATGGGCCTCTCCTCCAAAGAGGGCTATGCCAGGACCT
The DNA here is from genome assembly GCF_037176765.1 of Anolis sagrei. NCBI lineage: Eukaryota > Metazoa > Chordata > Lepidosauria > Squamata > Anolidae > Anolis > Anolis sagrei. The sequence continues at coordinate 230,763,741 of NC_090024.1, forward strand.
CGCTTGCCCAGCAGCACTTTGTGTGGTGTGGGCATTGAATGAGCCTCTGTGTTCCCTCCTGGGGCATGTTGAGAGTTTAGGTATTTCTCTTTGTGTATTTCTCATGTTTCTTTCTCAGCCAGTCAGAGGCTGACCGTGTTCATTCTCCTCTCTCTTGTGGCATGCAATTCCAAGAACCCCCTGTTATTTTTATTTTAAAAATGTTATGGTAAACACTTTTTAAAAATTCCCAAAAATTAGTGGATTGGTAAAACATTCTGGAACTTTGGCTTGCTGACATAAATGTGGCTTCCAAGTGAGGCAAGTTTCATTCTGCTAGGACTAAAAGTGATGGAGAAACAAACCTCTAAAGGTTTGGAATGAAAACAGCACCCCCTCCCAATTTTGGGAATTTCCCAGAAAATGGAATGAGGGATAGCCAAAAACAGAACTAAAAAAGTATGTTTTGGGCGTTGTGCACACCCCTAATGACTAGCACTTTGAATGGTGTCTGAAAAAGAATTCTCAGTGAGGAACACTGAAACATCTATTGCCATATACGTGTTTTAGTCCAGGTCATGTGCATTTAGCCCAGGTATGGGCAAATCTCAGCTCTCCAAGTGTTTTGGACTTCAACTCTTACAATTCCTAGCAGAGTTGGGATTTCTGGGGCAAAATTTGCCTATGCCTGATTTAGCCAAATATAGCTGTCAAATTCTTCCTCTTCTTTCAAAGGAACCAGTAGGGCTTAGCATTTGAGTACCAACATTTGGATGCTTGAGCAAATCATTTTGGGACTTTAGATTCTGAAAACTTGCTGGCAATGTTGATTATAGAAGTCTAGAAAGTTGTAGAAGTAACAGCTAGTAATTTCCATGTCAGTGAAGTGCTTTGGTAATTCTGGGATTTATAAAGGAGCTATTCAATACAATATGTGGAATTCAGGAAGTGTGTTTTGTTGCATGAATAGCTCCTTTAAACTTCAGACTAAGCCCTGAAATATATTTACTACTCCAGCAACATGGAAGCCATTAGCTCTCATTGTGATGTAGTCCAATAAGGAGGAGGAGGACGACGACTTTTGTAGGATCTAGGTTATGATAACTATTGTATTTATTTATACCCCGCTTTATCTCCCCAAAACGGATTCAAAGTGGCTTGTCATAAAAGCATTAGCACAGAATTCAAAATATACAAATATACAAAAATTTAAACGGAATTAAACAAACAGAAGTTAAACATCAGCTAAAATCCATCAAACATATTAAAAGTTAAACACTGCACCCACTGACCAGATCTTAAACATCTTAATCTTTAAATAACTGTTTGAACAAAAACGTTTTAGCCTGCTGTTGAAAGGACAGCAGGGAATGGGCCATTCTAACTTCCCTGGGCTAGGAGCTCCAGAGGGTTAGCCACTGAGAAAGCCCCGCTCTCTAGCTCCCACCAACCAAGCTTGAGGTGGAGGTGAGACCAAGAGAAGGGCCTCTCCTGAAGATCTCAAGGCTCAGGAGGGGTGTGGTTAGCTTAATAGCCTGGATTGGAATGATTTAGGACTTTAAAGATCGTGACTTGTGAGTTGGTTGATCCTGGTGAAGAGGGCACAAAAAAGGGTAAGGGGAAGAGGGGGTGGGGAAGGTATAATAAGAAAGAAAGAAAACAAAAGATGTGTAGTAGACGTATATATAGTATAAATTGTAATGGAAAGTTTAAAATGATAAGAAATATGCTTAAAGATGTTCTTGATTTTTTTTAATTTTAATGTTGGATTGTAAGTGCCATGCAAATTTTTCACAGCAAGTAGCTGAATGATTAAGAAGGACCAGTAGGTAATAGCCCTCTGACTACTTGAAACAGCTCTGCTGGATGGTTCCTTGCAGATGCAATGGTGGCAGCACGGAAGGATTTCTCTGCTGCCTCCATTGCCACAGAGTAGGCTTTCAAATATGCTCTAGCCTGTGCTTGGTCAGATTAGTTTTGAGTTCATTACAAACCTTGCTCTAGTCTCCATCTCACTTGCTTCATTTCTGCCAACTTCTTGGAAAACCAAGGCAGTGGTTTGGCTCTGCTCCATGACAGGGCCCGCACCCTCATGCCACCTCTGAAGTAGCTCCCCTAAAGGAACAAACCCATCTTGGAAAGGGGCTGTGGCTGCAGGTCTCCTCATGGGTAAACCCAGGACTGAGCAAGGCAGCAAAGCTGGATGGGAAATACTTAGGCCCCATGGTCTGTCCGGCAGCAGGACCCAACAAAGCTCTTCCAGGCCTCTAGGTCAGTTCTTTTATATTCCCTCCTTGCAAGCTGCTGGGTCAGCTGGTTGGAATCATGGTGTCTCTGCAGGTCTGCTTGTGGATAAGCCCAGGGCCGAGCAAGGTAGCAAAACTGGATGACAAATGCTCAAGTCCCAGGGTTTCTCCTGCAGCAGGGCCCAACATTTTAGTTAGTACTAGAGTAGAGTGGGTTCAGGGGATACTTCTGAAAGCAGTCCTGGTACTTTGCTATTCCTATAATAAAAACACTATTTTCATTAAAGAAGCATTAAACTTGAAGACTTTATTTTCCCCCTGTGTTTTGATGTGAACTATTTATGTAAGGTGCTTTTGTAAAGCAAAGAGAAGTAAAAATGTTAATAGGAACACCAGAACATCCTAAATAAATGGTTTATCGACCAGCACACGCTACAAAGATCTATGATAACACTTTAGCCCTAAAGAATTAGCAGATGAATAATATGTATATCCTTCCCTTGGCTTCAGTTATCTAATCATTAGCTGAGAAAATTTCCTATGAGTGATTTGCTATGCAAGCAAGAGCATCCAAATTACTTAAACTAATAAGAATATTATTGCTAGACTCTCTCTATTATTTAAACATTTTTGGTTACTGCTAGAAAGATTTATACATTCAATACAAAAAGTCTCAGATGCTTTGCACGCCATATTATTAGTCTCTCTTGATAAAAAATTCTTTGCTTTTTTCCCATCTCAAGGGAACTTAATTTAAATATGAATGCAACAGCGGAGGGGGGGGGGCAGTTGCACAAACTGAAATTAATAATGCCCAGTTCTAAAAGGGAGTGAGAAAAAAGGAGAAAAGAGAAAGAAAATGAGAAAACAAAATTAGAAATATTTTTTTCTTTGAAGTAATCTGAGGAAAATGAACAAAATAATTAGTAAAGTCTATTTTAGAACCTAGCAATGAACAAAATGGCATCTATCTGGTACTGTGAGCATCATAAGTGAAAAGGGATTGTGAACAACAGAACTTGAACAATTTTTAAGCAATCACCATCATCTTGTTTATTTATCTGGCACCTTTTCCTCAAGGCTGTGAATCAAGGAGGCTTACAAAAATGGAATGAGATGTAACCAACAACCATCTACATAATGCATGCAAAAGTGAAATATAATACAGTTCTGGCCCAGCTTACTTGTCTGAATGCATCTACCCCTATGTCCCACCTCGTAATCTAAGATCATCCGGGGAGGCCCTGCTCTCGCTCCGTCAAAAGTGCAAATGCGCCTGGCGGAGACGAGAGACAGGGCCTTCTCGGCTATGGCCCCCCGCCTATGGAACACTCTCCCAAAGGAGGTAAGATCTGCTCCCTCCCTCCTGGCTTGTAGGAAAAAATTGAAAACATGGTTTTGGGACCAGGCCTTCAGGCAGTAGAAACAAATCTATGCAGCCTTTTGGAAAGACAATGACTGGAATGGCGATTTGACAGATGAGACCGTTTTACTGTTTTAATGATTGTTCTACTGTTTATGGATATATTTTAATTTGATTTATGTCTAACTGTAATTGTATAATTGTACTAGCACTAGCACTAAATTAGTAAATAGTAAATTAGTAAATTAGTAAATAAATTAGTAAATAGTGCTGTTATTGCAATAAGAGAGCTTTATCTCCCTGTCATCTGATATATCATCCACAAATGTCCCCCAAGACATCACTTCTCTAGTGCCAATGAGATCTTTTACAATTACTGCAGATTTCAACACAACAAATAGCATCAACATTTCTGTGAGAAACACGGCACATGGAGGCACATGCCTTATTTTCCTGCACCCTTGTCCTCCTGTTGGCTGCCTTGAATTTGATTCTCTTGAGAAAGAAGGCCCACTCTGCCCTTGTGTGATGTTTCTTTTCAGAATTATGTGGTTTCCATGAGATAGCAGTGGCACAAAGTTTGTTGCCAGTGGGATAATGTTGCACCCAATGAGTGATACGTTCTTCTTACCATACAGCCCCCTTCAACTCTGGCTTACAACATCCTATGAACTTCTGACATTGGCATCTGAGAAACACATCAAATATTCATTGTCTTCATATTCTTTGAGCCCTAGAAATATCATTTCCAGTTAGGTATGACAGATTAATAGCAGCCCTCATTCTTCATGTCTCCTTCTCTTGTTATGTCTGTACACCTCTACATTTGAAAGGCATGGAACTTATTAGGTGGAGGTCTGATAAATGAAAATTAGTGATCAGTATTAATGAGCCCACTGTATATGCAAATTCAAAAATGACAGCATATACTCTGGTCTAATTAGCACACACCTTTTGTGCCATTATAGATAAGAGAACGCCAGTGTTTTCCCTCTAAGGCACATGAAGCTTATAATTAGTATGAGGGAGGGTGTTTGGCAAATTCAATTAACATATAGGTATTGAAAGCTAATAAATGGATCCTTTTGACTAATCAGGTTCTAAAGCAAAAATCAGAGGGAGTTTGTTTCATTCTTTGAAGAAAGAATAAATAATCAACAAAAAGTAAATCGTTTTAATGCTATTAATAGACATGTTCTGCTTTTGTAAAAAGAAAAAAAGGCAAAATATATGACTGAAACTCCAAATGGGCATGACACAAAGATTTCACAATGCATACCTTTGATTCCCAAATATTTTCATTTGTGTTCTAACCAATCTCTTTGAAAAGACAATCCTAAAAGATGGGAAAGCAATCCCATAGTAAAGTCTAATAGCTATCACTGTTCAAGGAAGCAGGTGGGGTAAAATATCCATTACTTGAGTGTCAAGAAGAGAAGAATCTTGAAATGATGAGAACTTTCACAGTTCTGGTCTCTGCACAAAATCTGCATGTGGTAGTTTTGGACAAAAAAATCAGTTTTCTTATGAATACATGAGTACTATGTTTTTTATTTTAAATTTACATACTCATAAAAATGAAACACACACACACACACACACATGAACCAATACAATACTACCTAACATCTATACAACATTAGTATTTGATTGTACCCTCCCCTCTCCTCCACTTAAATGAACCAATTTTGGTGACTTCCCATCCATTGGGTTGGAGACATTCATATATAATTCCATACTTCCTTCCTATTACATTGTTTTTCTACTCTTCCTTCTAGCTTGATTGTTATTATTTATAAATTCCCTAAACAGATTCTAGCAGATTAAATTATGAAGTCCCATTTTATGTGCAAAAGATAATTCTGTGCAGAAAAAGTTTGCTGTGCAGAAGATTCTGTTTTCTGCACAAAAATGCTACACAAAGATTTTGCACAGAATAAATCTGCAAAGTCTTCAAAAATGTCACAATTTACAAAAACTTTCTCAAAAGAAAAAGAAATTGGTAAAATGTTGAATGGGTCCTTAAGGGTGAAATTAGTGAAGAATTGTGTTCCTTGGTGGTACCTTCCCAGAACACCACAGGAATGCTTTGTTTTTATGTTTCAACCCACATAACACCATGATATGTACACAAATGGCGAGAGAATGTTCCTAGTTATCTTCAGAGCCCTGTCTTCATCTGAAAAAAAATCCTTATGTCTACTGTATTTCCCTCAATTTGTCCAGTTAATGCCACATGTAACATGCATGTTGTACCAAGTTCATCTTATAAGATGTGAGCCTTCTTCTACACTGCCATATAAAATCCAGATTATCCGCTTTGAACTGGATTATATTGCAGTTTAGACTTATATAATCCTGTTTAAAGCATATAATGTGGATTATCTGCTTTGATAATTTTGATTATATGGCAGTGTAGAAGGGACCCGAGCTTACTTTTAGCAAACTCTCACTCATATTATTTTTACATTAGTGGAGACTTCACCTTTTCATTCATTTCATTCTGTTAAGTACTAATACACTGATCTGAAAGAATCCATGGACGCTTTGGTTGCTCTTCAACCAGAATGTGATAGAAGCCAATTCTATTTAAAATGGTTTAAGTACTACAAAAGTTGCAAATTATCACAAAACTTGTGTGTTAGAATAGCAACAGGTACAAAGTCAATATTTTTTTTTGTACTTATATTGACAGACCACTGAATGAGGGCCAAGAGTCCAGAAAGCGTTTTCCTGATGAAACTTAACTGCCCTACATCCGAATTATCATTAGTCTTAAGATGGATCTACACTGCTCTATATCCTAGGATCTGATCTCAGATTATCTGCTTTGAACAGCATTATAGGATTCTAGACTGTCAGATAATCTGGGATAAGCATATCATCTGGTATCAGATCCTGGAATATGGGGCAGTGTAGATCCAACCTCACAAGAATACTGACCTCTTCACACATTTGGGTGCTTGGGGAAATTGCCACCCCACACCACGCATCACCCAATTCACCCATGTTCCCATTTCACATGTGGAGGCATCTGCCACCCGACTTCCTCCATTGATCAAAGGCAACACAGGAAACCTCCCATGTTACCACCATGACAGCATGCACCAGTTTGTCTTCTCCTTTAAGATGGAGTCCCACTGGAAGATGCAGTGCATCGTATAATGGGAGCTGACGAACGAGTGCATGCTACCGATTTCACCCCCATATGATGAGATCATAGGACAGTTTTATGTGCGACATGTTCCATTGGCATGGTGCAATTTTAATACTGCCCTGAACTACTTTAAACAGACTCCCCACATCCATCATCCTAGTCCCCAAGTAATTTATCCAACATGATCTTGACTTGCAGAATCTTCTGATGATTTTCTTCTTGCAACTCAGTTGGACCTTTTGAGAATTGAGAGTTCCCCTTCTTTCAGTCACTCAAACTACTGCCTTTGATATGTCTCAAAATATTTCATGTGAGAGAGCTCCCACTCCCCCTGCCCCATTCAGCCTGGGAACTAGAGTTGTCTTTGAAGTTAGGTCATCATCACAATGGAGCCCTATCATGGATGGTGACAAATACCTAGTCTGCTTGTGTTAGGCATCGTTCACTTCCATTCTTTCTTTTAGACATAAATGCCTTTGCTTCCTCTCTTCAAAGAAAAAGGGGGAAAAAAAGGGGGGGACTTCCAGCAGGTCTTTCTCAGAGCTGCTGTTAAACCTTTTCAACTGACTTGTCACCATGGAAGAAGTTGTTTCAAATTTGATTAAAAAGAGGAAGTCAAACATGCTACTGAAGATTAAATATGAACTGAACTATAGGTACTAAAGATGTTATCATGCAAGGCTCCTAAAATGGGTTCTGCCATTGCAAACCCATCTTGCTTGAGTCTGGAATATGCCTGCGCAGCCACTGCTATGAAAGAGCTTTGAGTAAGGTCAAAGTGCACTTAGCTTACCTCAGCTGCAGAAGTGTAACTCAAACTATGCAGTCCCCATCTTCATATATGCCCCCACCCACTTTTTTCTGTCATAGTTGTGTAACTCCATGAGTTTCGTGAGACCAGCATTTTCCGCTGTGAGTAGTTCATAACTGGACACCTCTGTACTTCCTCATTTTCAATGGACCAAAGCACCAAAACATTAACTAAAAATAAAGAAGAGTTTTGTGATTAAAGGTGTTTTCTTATTTTGTGTATTCTCAAGAGGGAGGTGCAGTTTTGACTTGGAAACCTTGCTTAGCAACGTAAACAATATTTATGCAGGAAGTTCCGCAAAACAGTCTTCCAAGGAAAAGAAATATTTAATTAAGATAGGAAATCCAGATCCGCGGTTTGTTACAGATATAGCGCTGCACAATTATTTGAATTAAAAATAAAATAAAAAGTAAACAATCAGGAAGAAAGGGGAAAGTTATGGCAGCAGACTGGAAACAAGAAATTGCAAAGGATAGAAGGAAGGCCCATAGCATGTCCATAATAGATGCCACTGATACAACTGCTTGTATGTTTTCCACAAACGCCACTACCACCTTTTCGCCCATGCTCCAGCATTATTTTCAATTTCAATTTTACATTTGGCCTTCCCACAGTTTTAATTGTGTGTTGTCTTATTGTTAATATTACATATCTTATTGTGCATGTTTTTTTTAATTTTAATTGCTTGTATTGTTGTTATTATTGCGTGTATTGTGGTATTTGGGCTCGGCCTCATGTAAGCCGCACCAAGTCCCTTGGGGAGATGGTAGCGGGGTACAAATAAAGTATTATTATTATTATTATTATTATTATTATTATTATTATTATTATGGCAGATTTCCACATGACTGAAAAATTTCTGAAAATTCCTTCAGCAGCCCTAAAATGAGTTTCCCTATTTTCTAAAAATGACTTCTTCAATGTGAGATGGCAAATGGTTTGCAGTGAGTTCATGATGATGACATACCATGGTATTTTTTTTATTTGTGGCTAGGGAGCCCTCAACATGGGTTACAAGCTTCATGAGATAATGTCACAAGAGAACTCCATTACACTGTTTCATACCACTTTAGGTGCCATGACTACATTTTCTAATATCCTACAAACACAGTAGTGCAGAGTTCAAAATATTTCATGAAACTATTATTCTGAGGACTCCATACCATGGGTTGTGGAAGTCCCTCCCCAACAATATTAGATCAGCTACTTCCCTCCTGACCTTCAGAAAGAGAGTGAAAATGTGGCCTTGGGATCAAGCCTTTGGAGAATAATACAGTGCAATAGATGGATTTGGAACTATGTGCAATGACTATCGGAATGGCCTGGACTATGATTTAGTATAGTGTAATTTATAGTAGTAATTGTAATGTTTTAAATGTTTTAATGTTTTCTAACCTTGTTTTGAGTAGAGACATCACACTGGCAATGAAGATTCACATAGTTAAAGCAATTGTATTCCCCATAGTAATCTCTGGATGCATGAACTGGACCATAAGGAAGGCTAAGCGAAGGAAGATAGATGCTTTTGAACTGTCGTGTTGGAGGAAAATTCTGAGAGTGCTTTGGACCACGAGAAGATCCAACCAGTCCATGCTTGAGGAAATAAAGCCCAACTGCTCATTGGAAGGAAGGATATTAGAGGCAAAGATGAAGTACTTTGGCCACATAATAAGACAAGAAAGCTCAGAGAAAACAATGACACTGGGAAAAATGGAAGGAAAAAGGAAGAGGGGCCAAGCGAAGGGCAAAATGAATGGATAGTATCCTTGAAGTTGACTGGCTTAACTCTGAAGGAGCAGAGATTGGTGACAACCAACAGGGAGCTCTGGTGTGGACTGGTCCATGAGGTCATGAAGGGTCAGAAGTGACAGAACAAATAAACAACAACCACCTTGTTTTTTTATTTTTTATTTGAAATGTTAATTTAATTGTCTATTGTTTTTAAGGCATTGAATTATTGCCTATGCTGTAAGCCGCCTTGAGTCCCTTTGGGGTTGAGAAAGGTGGAATATAAATATAGTAAATAAATAAAAAATGGGGTCATGGCAGATAAAGTGACACATTTGCTTTATGGTGGTTCGGTGTACACAAATTTTCTTTAATGCACTTAAAAAAACTTGTGCATAGAATTATTTTCAAGCTATGTCTTTAAACTATATATGAAATATTAACGCATTCCATGCTTAGACTCCAAGATATCTTATAATATGCAAGTATTTCAGTGTCTGAAAAAAATCCAAAATATGGAACATCCCTGGTCCCAAGCATTTCAGATAAGGGATATTCAACATGTATATAGTATGGATGCAGTCTTGATGAATAAATGCTCTATATACTCATATATAAGACTAGGATTTTTAATTTTAAAAAATTAACCCCCCCCCCCAAAAAAAAAAAACCTTGATCAACTTAACAATGTGATATTGCAATTTAACTTATCGGAAAAAGGAACCACCCCCTTCTCTGAGTAGAATAGAGAAAGACAAGAATTTAGTATATCCTGGGAAAGCCTGAAAGAAGCACCAACCCATTCTACCAATTTGATTGTGCTTATGCTGCATGGCAGGGGGGTTGGACTGGATGGCCCATGTGGTGTCTTCCAATTCTATGATTCTACCTTTTCCACCATTGGGCCTCTTTTACCCTTTTTGTATGTCTGGGCAATGAAATTGCAGCAGCAACAGGGCAACTTGCTCCTGAAGTTGCATTGCTGCTTTATTTTCTCAGTGGGATGACCCTTGATTTATCCATGGGCCATATAAAAATCCATAATTTTGGCCCCAAAACCTGCCCTCAATTTATCCATGAGGCCAGCTTATGCATGAATAAATATGGCAGGTCCTTGCAAGTTGGACAAGGAGACTTTATATTTGAACCTGACTGTCTAACTGTTGCAATTCATGATTTTAAGTGTTTAAGCTTCTTTTGCTCATCTGATGCCCCAAGTTAACTATGCTCTCATTATAGAGATAGTCCTTCAGGGTCTGGTAATCTCACTAATTAACATGCAAGCACCCCTTGGATTTTAGCCATCTTGAAACTGTCAAGAATCAGGCTAACCCTTCTTGCAAAAAGCCCCAGACTCAAAATTTAAGATCTCCCTTTTATCTGCCTCAGAGTTGCCAGTAGCACTGTAAAATTTCCATTTCAATAATCAATTGAAAATGGTGTCCAGAGGAGCTAAAGGACAGAAACATTTGCCAAGAAAGTTCTTTAGGAAGGGCTGGACAAAGCTTCCTTTCTATTTTGCTGGGATCTTCTTCATTTAGAAAAACAATTTTGCACAGTTCAAGATGAGTGGGAGAATTCTCAGGAAACTGCGAGCTGAGGTTGACTTAAAGTTACCTCATGGTAGAGTTATAGTCAGAATAATGTGACTATAATATATCTTTTTAAATTCCAAGACTTACTAGCCCCATCAGTAGCCACAGTGAACCTCTACATCTCCATCTCTTCCTTCCGGCATCTTCACTCTTTCTGTCATAGATCACCATGGAAGCAACAATAGCTAACATAGTTTCCATGGCAATTTGGCAGGAAAGATGAATGCATCCAGAAGCAATTCAGAAAACTGTGGAGAGATGGAGGAATTTGTTGGCTGCTAACTAGATTGCCAAAGTGAAAATGGGAGACAGTTTCTGGGCTTGTTGTGCTTGTGTAGAGGCAAGAATTTAGGGAGGTGTTGCTTTTTGCCTGGTTGGGTGACAAGCAACACCTGCTGAAATTCACTCTTCTACAAAACTATGAAAGTTACAAGAGCGCCTTCCAGTTTTCAATCATGCAACATTATTTGTTATGGCTTCTTTTGAAGTAGAGATGGACAATCCGTGGCCCTCCGGATATTCTTGCTATTATCACTCTCTATTGACTATGCCAACTAGGGCTGATGACAACTGCAACCCCAGGATATCTATCAATGTTGTCAAATTTCATGCTAGATCCACCAAGTGATTCTATCGTACTTCACTAGAAAGTTCTAGGTCCTCTAACATGACACCATGGTAGGCCAGAATGGGAAGTCATATTATTTAATGGTCACATCTGTGATTTCAGGTAGCCAGGAAAGTATGCACCATAGGGTGCATATACACTGTAGAATTAATGCAGTTTAATCCCATTTTAACTGTCATAGTTCAAGGCAATGGAATCAAGGTAGCTGTAGTTTCACGAGATCTTTAGCCCTCTCTGTCAAAGAGTGCTGGTACTTCACTAAATTGCAACTTCCATGATTCTGTAGCCTTGAATCATGGCCATTAAAGCAAGGTCAAACTGCATTCATCATACAGTGTAGATGCACCGTTACTGTAGCATTTCCTCCTGTAATAATTGCAAGCCCTATATATTTATTTTCATATCTATCTATTTAGACATCTCTCTATATATAGATAATTATATCTATATAAATTTTTCAAAAACTTGCAAACATGTGAGGGGAAAAGTGTGTGTGTGTGTATGTGTGTGTGTGTGTGTGTGTGTATATATATATATATATATATATATATATATATACTAACACATAAACACACATACACACACAGATATATAGGTACCTCTATATATAGGATTTGCAAAGACTTCAGGAGAAACAAGCATATATTGAAACATAGTTATAGATCTATAGGGCTTGCAAAAGCCAGTGAACACTTCTAAAGGAACAAAAATGCACAAAGAAAGTGTGCAGAAATGGGTTTACAAAAGATTTGAGGGGAAATACATATATAAAATGAATACGCATATTGATATATACAGATAACACAGGGCTTGCAAAGATTTCTAGGGGGAAAATCTATATATTATTTATAAGCTCCCCCTTCTTCCCCTTCTCAAAACATTTCTTTCTCCCCCCTCTCTCTTTTAAAAATAAGAGATTTCAAAATGGACAACTCCAGCCTAGGAGGGGAAATGGAGTGAGGGAGGCTTTAGAAAAGAAAACACAGTGTTAAGGGAAGGGAAGAGGAGGGAGAAATATATCATATATTGCAAGCAATGGCTGACAACAGCTGAAACAGTGGGGGCAGTATCAGAGCCTTGACCCGATTATAACCCGAGGGAGGCTTTTTCAGCCCAAAAAAGGACTGAAAAACTCAGCTTACATTCGATTATATGCAGTAATTTTTCTCAGTTGAGTAAGTACTTATCCATATAGAACAGAACTCATAATTTATTATATGAATGGACGTTTCTGAATAGACATGGGCATTAAGGGTCTTTTTATATAAGTTACACTGGACCATTTTTCCTATTTCAGAAGAATGCAACACTTTCATCTTCAGTTTTCTGTCCACAGTGAGAAAAAGCTTCCTTCGCTCTGACTAAAGAGTCAATTTTCTGTATCTTTGACAAAATGTCTGACAGTAACTGCACATTTAACATCCCTTGTAGGGCTACAATTGAACACAAATGGCCTATCAATGAAATAAATGAGCCCCCAAATTTTCTGCCTCCACTCACTATAGATTTAGAGATTATCCTAACAGCAAGCATAGTAGGAACCCAGGTCTCAGTGAAGGCCATGTAAGGGAACTTGAAAATTGGTGACACTTGTCACCTAGAATTCACATTTCATGACCTACAAGAGCTACATTTTGTTCATTAAAATCAAGGAGGTTTCAAAGAGCAATACAAGATCTGTACTCACCAACTAGACAAAGCCTTATACTTATATAATGCAGCCATTCTGAAGAGAAAAACCTAGCACAGTTTCAAAGGAATCTAGTTTGGAATTGTGACAATTCGTTGTAATCCATCACTATTTGCTATCCATACTGTTAGCTTTCCCTATTCCATGCTTCTGATATCCAAATCTTTTCACTGAAGTAAATTCTACATTTTTCAAAAGACAGAGAATTATAAACCTGCATACATAAATATGTTTTGCCATTTTTTCATACAATTTACTATTTAAAAATAATGCAGGGTGTGTGTGTGAGAGAGACAGACAGAGGATCAGAGAAGGTAAACAATCCCCAGACTTTCAAAATTACAGATGTAATCCATTCATCTTTCTTACTGTGTCTGAGAGCAAGCAACCTTTTGCTGTCACTTGTAATGCTGGGAAATGTGGATTGTTACATTACTTTTATGAGTGACTAGCTGTCCCCTGCCACACATTGTTGTGGCCCAGTCCGTGTACATGAGTTTTGTGAGTATATATATGTATATATGTGTGTATATATTTGTATATATATATATGTATATATGTGGTTATGCGCATGCATTGTAATGTATGTTTTAATTTTTGGCTTTTATGTCTCTTCTGTTGTGTCTTCCATGTTTTTATGAGTGATGGTCATTTGTTGGCCTGATAGGTGTATTGTGTCCAAATTTGGTGTCAATTCGCCCAGTGGTTTTTTAGTTATGTTAATCCCACAAATGAACATTACATTTTTATTTCTATAGATAAGAGAGTTTCCTAAAACATAAGCAATTCTTGTCAAAATACCTCTAAAATTGCTTTTTAGTTTCCCATCCACACTGCAGAATAATAGCAGTTTGATACCACTTTAATTGCCATAGCTCTGTCCAATGGAATTTGTAGTTGGTTTTGACTCTATGGATACTCATACGCAAACATACTCATACACTTGGAATGTCTAATCCTGATTAAGCTATGGCTGTCAGTTTAAAGATCTATAACAGTACTAGCTGTGCCCTGCCACGCGTTGCTGTGACCTATAGTAAAACTTATCAAAGTTGAGGTAGATATCTGGACTATTATGAAAGAGAGGTCCCTACCTATTCCTTCCCCCTTTTCCTCCCCCTTTCTCTCCTTTCTTCCTTCTCTACCTCTTTCTTTCTTTCACTACTTGGTTTCATCCTTCTCTCTTTCCTTCATTCCCTCCCCCTTTTTTCCTTTGCCTTTCTTCCCTCCCTGTTTGCTTCCTTCTTTCACTTTTTATTTCCTTTTATTTTACCACCATCATAACAATAACAATAATGCAATGCATTGCCTCTGGGACCTGACACCTCTCCCATTCCCCCAGGGTCTCATAGGAACAATAGCATAATAATAATAATAATAATAATAATAATAATAATAATAATAATAGAAATAACAACCTTTACCCGCCACGTGTTGCTGTGGCCAATCTTCCCTCTTTCTCTCCTTCTTTCCCTCCTTCCTTCCTTTCTTCCTTCCCTCCCATCTTTCCTTCTCTTCTTCTTTCTCTATCTCTTTCCTTCCTTCCCCCTTTTTCTTTCTTTTCTGCTGTCTCTCTTTCCTTTCCTTCCATCTTTCCTTTTCTTTCCTTTTCTTCTTCCTTCTTTCTCTAACTTTCCTTCCTTCCCCCTTTTTCTTTACCTCCCTTTCTCTTCCTTCCTTCTTTCCTTCCTTCCTGTCTTTCCTAGATTTTGACAGGGCGGGAAGGGGCGGGGTGGGGTTTGGAGGTGGCGTGAAGTAAAAGGAGGTAAGATTGGGGTGGGGGAGTGATGGAGCGTGGGGTTGCGTGTGTGTGTGCGGCGGCAGAGGGAGTGATGGAGCGTGGGGTTGCGTGTGTGTGCGGCGGCGGGGGGAGTGATGGAGCGTGGGGTTGCGTGTGTGTGTGCGGCGGCGGGGGGAGTGGGGTTGCGTGTGTGCGTGCGGCGGCGGGGGGAGTGATGGAGCATGGGGTTGCGTGTGTGTGTGTAGTGGCGGGGGGAGTTGGGTTGCGTGCGTGTGTGCGGCAGCGGGGGGAGTGATGGAGTGTGGGGTTGCGTGTGTGTGTGCGGCGGTGGGGGGAGTGGGGTTGCGTGTGTGTGTGCGGCAGCGGGGGGAGTGATGGAGTGTGGGGTTGTGTGTGTGTGTGCGGCAGGAGGTGTGTGTGTGCGGGAAGCGGCGCAGCGGGGCTTGGAGTGGGCATGGTTTCCGCAGAGGGAACGTTGGCCGGAAGGCCATGTGCGCGCGCCAGGGAACTTGCGGCTGGGCGCCAATGTGCATGCTCAGTTGTTTTGCCGTTTTGTGAGTGTGTTGTTGTGTTGTTTTTCATTTTGAGTAGATATGTTTGTACCTTGTGGGTTGTGTTATGGGCATGGGAATTTTGGTTAAGTTTTGTTGGGGTTTTTTTGAGTTTTGTTCTTTTGCCGTTTTCTGAGTGTGTTGTTGTGTTGTTTTTCATTTTGAGTAGATATGTTTGTACCTTGTGGGTTGTGTTATGGGCACGGGAATTTTGGTTAAGTTTCGTTGGGGGATTTTTGAGTTTTGTTGTTTTGCCGTTTTGTGAGTGTGTTGTGTTGTTTTTCATTTTGAGTAGATATGTTTGTACCTTGTGGGTTGTGTTATGGGCATGGGAATTTTGGTTAAGTTTCGTTGGGTGGTTTTTGAGTTTTGTTTCTCCGTTGGATACCCCTAACAAATTTATATATATAGATGGTTATAGATGTCTAACTCAGGTATATTGGTTGCTACAACATTATGTATTTATTTATTTATTGTATTTATACCCCACCCTTCTCAACTCTTTAGGCAGCTTACATATAGGCAACAATGAGATGCCAAAAACACACAAATAAAAACATAAGCATTAAAACATTAAAATAAAACATATGAAATCAATTATTTAAAATCACACTATCCAGTATTGTAGTCTGTGGCCATTCCAATTTATCATTGCACTATTTCATTTTTTCTTATTGTAGTGATAGATTACTCATTGAATGCTTGGATGAATATTCACGTTTTTAGCGTTTTCCTAAAGGACAGAAGGGAGGGGCCGATCTAATTTCACTTGGGAGGGAGTTACCACTGACTTACCACTGAGAAGGCCCTATCTCTCTTCCCCACCAACCAAGCCTTCAAAAGAGGTGAGACTGAGAGCAGGGCCTGTGAAGATCTTAATTTACTTGCTGGCTCATAGAGGGAGATATGTTCAGACAGGTAAACTGGGCCAGAACATCTTTTCAAGAAAGGACTTTCTAAATCAGCAAATTGTTGTAGACATATTACTGTTAATTTCTCCTTAGCACATATATTTCAGAGCCGTCCCATAATAACAGCATTTTGGAAGGAAGTAATCATATGAGTAAATCTGGTTTTTGAAAGTCCCTTGATATTCAAAGATGTGTATCTGCTTTTGAATTATTTATCTGTTTCTTGGAAATTAACGAATGGCCAATGGAGGTGGATTTTCTGAGCCCTTTTGACTGCTAAAAGATTAATACTTTGTTACTGGCAAGACAATTTTTCTCCATCTGTGATCAATGAATAGAAGATCTAATAATGCTCGTAGCATTTGAAAGTATGATATATAGATGAAATTTACAAATGGACTTATATTTAGACGTTGGGTCAGATTTTATAGAAACTTATGACTAATGTGTTTATTTTTTCCTCCTTTTGTGTTTTTATTTCCCTGCTTTTGCTATACTGGAACATTATTGTATGTAAATGAGATCTCTTTTGAATGTAAATATTTTTAAAAAATACACATTCACCATCCATTAAAAAATACTGCATATTATCCTTTGAATATGGTAGATTTTAAAGAAGAAATATATGGCAACTTCCTTAATATATGTCTCTTCATAACAGTTTGCCTCAAAAGCAGGTTGCTTTTCCAGAAAACATCCTCTGTCTATTCATCCAAAATTTGGCAAGCTTGGTCAGAAAAGGCCATCTAAAACCATCATGAAATAAGTAAATTATTGGTTTTCTCATGTAAAAGGAACAGGCCCTCCCTGGTGCCAAAAAAATAATAATCTTCATACGTTTATGGAATTTAAAAGAAACCCTGGGAGAATTAGTAATTGATAGAGTTCACCATTCAATCAAGACTCTAGTTTCAGTATGAAATAGAAGGTAAGGGTGTGTGATTTTTTCATTAGTCCATGTAAGTTGGAACAAATTTGTTAAATTCATACTTACAAGACAATATCCAACACATGGGCATGGCCCACTCCAAAAACTTAAGAATCAGAACTTACCCGATATGTTTTCATTTGCATTTTGTAAATCTTGGAAGCCTCCCAAAGTCAGTTTCATTGTCAGAGTAAGGAAACAAAGCAAACCAAAAAGGCTGCCTTTCTTCTTCAAATTAATGGCCTCTCAGCATTAGGAGAAGGAAGAAGCAGAGAGAAATCAGAATTCACTGGGAAAGAGACTAAGAAAGCACAGAATTCTGGGAAATGTAGTTTGTAAAGGTGAACAGCCCTATGCCAGAGAATTTAACAGGCCCTGCCATAAACTACATTTCCCAGAATTCCGCTCACCATCAGAAAGCCCCAATCAGGATACAGGAGAGATCTGTTCTTCTATAGCAGCAGCCAGCCAGTTCCAATACATTGTGGAAGCTGTAAGGAAAAGAACTGACTGATACTTATAGTAGTAGTAGTAATTTTATTGATTAGCGCTTAGACCATATCACAATAAGAAACAGAACAACAAGGCCTGACAAGACCTGATCACACTCCACGTAGAAAGATAAAATAAGACACTTATAATAATACAGTAAATACATATGATAAGACATGATAAAACTGATAAACTGATCAAGCTGAGTATATACATCATATTTCATTATCACCCCTACAATTTACCCCAATCAGCCCTACATATGTGGTTCTCAGACGTATTGTTTTGCTTAAGTACAGAGCTGTTTTATATGTTATTTTTGGGTCTTGGCCACACATAAAATATGTTGTTCTGATGTGAGAATCCCAATACATTATCCGTTTGATATATGGACCAAGGTGGAAGTCTCTCATCTTTTGATACAATTTGCAATCAAACAATATGTGTGCTATATCCTCTATTTTCAGGTGCCCCGCAGATACAACTCCGTTCATTATAAGGGATACTGTTAAATCTCCTGTATCTAACCATTGTCTCGAGCTGATCAAATCTGGCTCGAGTGAATACCTCCCTGAGATGTTTTGGTATTTGCATTTTTAGGTAGTTAGCAGTTTGAAAGGTACATTTATATTGACTCAGCCATTTTAGGTTAGCAGTATAGTAAGTAAATATCTGTGCTAGGCTTGGAAGAAATCCCTAAATGAAAGTTCTATTGTTTAATATGAGAGACATTCAATGAGATAGCTGTTGTGGCTTTTTTAAAATGAAATTTTTGTCAAAACAATTTTTAAAAATCCCTAAAATCAGTGAATATATGAATATTTCAGAAAGTCCTGTTATCTTGTGTCACTGTATAGAAAATTCAGAGATAGCACTTGTGTTTTTTTTTAATTGTTTATAAAAACTTTGAAAATTCTCAGCATCCAAGGATAAGTGAAACTTGATGGGCTAACAGTGGTAAATGTGTCCTACCAGTGTAGTAAGTTTCATCCCAATAGCTGTACAGATGAAAGAGAAAGGAGCCCCTGAAGTTTCCCCAATTACCGTAATTATGTGCAATTACTATAACAAAAAAATAACTAAATTTCTTTACTCTCGTTATAGTAATGAAATTTTCATGAACTATATTTTAGAAACACTTTAGAAACAAAACGCCAGCAACCTCTAATTTTGTAATTAGTGTTGAAACTTTTTTAATTGATTGCACATGCCTGTTTGGACAGAAAGAGCCACCAACACAAGTGTTCCTAAGTGTCAATCTCATGCTGTAGAATCCATAAGGTCAGTGTACATGGACAAGTTTCAAGGGTCCAGCAGCTATTCTTTTAGCCCCGGTGTTCTGAAGAATTTAACTGTGAACTTACAAATTCCCATTGATTAATAATTACATTTTAATGGTTCAACTCTAGTTGGGACTAACTGGATTTGGGCCAACAATCTTCCTGCTTTGTGTGTGTGTGTGTGAAGGCATTTGGTCAAAAACAGTAAAATACTTGACTTGTTTTGCCACAAGAGGATAAGGATTAAAATGCCCAAGATCAAATAAGAGGTTTGATTCATATTGGGAGTTTCCTAACTCATAGCTGAGATACCTACAGGTTATATTCTCTGGCCATCTGAATATGCCATCTTTTATAACACTGTCACAATCTGTTTCTGCAGATAGAGAAGATGTCACATTGCTCCATAGCCTAGATGACTATTAAAAAGAACTACATAAATTCATGGCTTGAAGTAATTATTCAGAGTGACTATTTCATAGATTAATTGAGACTATTATAAGAATAATTCTACAACTGGCTATCATTCATGATGGCTATACGGAAACACTACAATCAGATGCAATGAAGGGTGAGTTATATCTCACTGTTCAACCTGAAGGAGGCCTGCCCTTTATTGGTATTTCAAGCCAGTGCTCACAACTGACTGAGGGCTTCAGGTGTTCCCTTGAAACATAGTCAAGGCTTCCAAATTCCCATGCTATTTCCTCCCTTTGCAACTTGTAATCTTAACTGGGGGGGGGGGGGGGTATAAGAGAGACAATGGTGGTAGCCCATTCTTGAGCAGAACATTTTCTACCTAGCACTCTAGGCAGAAAGTCAGAAAAGCTAAAGCTCAAAATGAGCTCAGGCCCTCTAGAGACGTTACCAAAAATAAATAAGGGCATTTTAAAAATATGTTTGGAGCAAGTTGAAGAATGAGGAAATGATAAGACCACTGTGTAGAGAAGATGGTGAAAACCTAATGAGAAATAGGGAACTGTAAATTATTTAATACTTTCTTAGACTTAGTCTTCTCCAAAAAGGAAAATAGCACTCTGAGGAATATAAAATACACTATACAGTAAGCTGACTAGAGTGCAGTGTATACAAGGGAAGTAAAGGAATACAGCCAGTTCTCAAGTCACAAACAACTCATAGTTACAAATGAAGGGTGACAGAAATCTACCTTCTGAAAGACTTATCACTTCTGAAAGACTTTTCATGGAGAAAAGGTTTCTCAACTGAAGCTTAGCACCAATCGGTGTTTCCACAACAAACCATTTTTTGTTCAAAATCCAATTATCACTGGAATATAAAGTGAGATGAAATCTTCTGAAGAGGGGCACAGGCAGCAAAATAAACCCCATACGGGTGTTAACCCTTCCCTATGCTATTCAAAGTGTGTGTGTGTGTGTCCACCTCTTCTCACAGTTTGAGGCAGGTTACAACATAGCTAAAAAATATAGCCAAAACACATAATCATTTAAAAATACTCCATAGAATACACATATTAAAACATATTTCCACAAAATACCCATTAAAATATACAAAACAAAAATTAGGCATAAAGTGAAAGTTTAAAAATTGTCATTAAAACTGTCTGGGTAGGCCTGCCAGAAGAGATAGGTCTTCACGTATGTCTTAAATTCTTACAGCTAATTTAGTTGTCAGAGCTCTACTGGCAGGTTCTTCCACAGTCATAAGGCAGATGATGAAAAAGTCCTCTGCGTAGTGGTTGCCAGTTGGGTTCTGCCAGGCTGGAGCAGATGCCCCCCAGAGGACCCCAATGTTTGGGTTATACATGAGAAAGCAACCTAAACCCAAACCATATAGGCCTTTAAAAGTCAATACCAACACCTTATACTTTGCCTGAAAACTAATTGGCAGCCAGTGGAGTGACTTTAGGATAGGTGTAATATGTTCACTCCTAGATGTTCCTGTACCAATACGGCTGCTGTATTTTGAACCAACTGAAGTTTCCAAACTTGGTATAAAGGCAACCCGATGTAAAGTGCATTGCAGGAGTCTAACTTTGAGGTTACCAGCACACTACCATCTTAAAATATAAACAGGACTGAAGTTGAATTTTAAAAATGTACTTGTTCCAACTTACAAACAAATTCAACTTAAGAACAGACCTACAGAATCTTGTTTGTAACTTGGGGACTACCTGTACCAAGCTTTGTTGTTGTATGCCTTCAGGTAATATTAGATCAGGATGTTGGGGGTCTTGCTATGAAAAGAAGATTACCTGGAGACAGGTTACTGAAAGAGATGGAATGGCCTCAATTTGTTTCACAAATACATTGATCAGAAAAATCCACAAGTCTCCTTAATACATGACACTGCTATGTGCCCTGAGCAGGATTAATAAGAAAACAATGATGGAATAAATATATTGTGTGTTTACATCCTGCTTCTGAACTTCACAGACACTGGACTAGATATGACATTGGTCTGATTCCATCGGAGGGTCCTTGCATTGTTCTCTATTCTTTTCTGACCTTCAGTCACGCTGGAGTGCAGCGTGGGAAATTATTTTTTGGACAACAGCTCTTAAAAACCTCCAACCTCCATAACCATTGGAAATTCAAGTTGGGGAATGTATGGGTGTCTAAAGACTTTATCACATTGAGGCAGCAAACCAGTATAAAACAGGACCTTCACCATGGAGTGGGAAAGGGTCACAGTAGTGACAGTAGAGAGTAGTGCAATTTTGAGGGTCACTATCCTAGTAAGTAGCCAGAATAAGTGAATGCACAAATTCAAAACTTCACTTTTGTAACATATACATATATATAACCAACATATCAGTGACTGCAAGCTTTGGTAAGATCTAGCTTGCAAAAACAACTTGTAGATGTACCTAGTGACCTTTGCTTTTCTTGGCAGGCTGACTTTGTGGCAGAACACTTTCTGTTTCTCTTCATAATGTACCCTGCGACCGAGACATATAATTGTCTCAGCAGTGCTGCAAAGCTTCACCTGGCAACATTATAGTTTGATAAATATATAGCTTTCCATTTCCTTTGCCATTGACATAATGTTCTTTGTAGATTTCCTTTATCTAACTTTTAGTATGCCTGTCAGCAGTGAACTGCCCTGTACCTGCTCCCATAACAAAGGGATTTGTGCCTCCTAATTCCAGTCACATGGCCTCTTGGGCATCAATTCATCACTTAAATTTTGTCATAAGTGCATTAAACCGAGCATTGAAATTGTTCTTGTCAAATCATCAGCAAGACATATAGAGCTAGACTCCACCAGATCGCCAGCATTCAACTCAGATATCTCTGTCAAAATACAGCAGGCATTTTCTTCCTTTTAAAAAGTCTTTAAGCTATTAAATTTCATTATCCTCATTTACATAGGCTGTAATTATGGATTAGTCTGGACTTGCTTTCTTTCTTTCTTTCTTTCTTTCTCTCTCTCTCTTTCTCCCATTTATTTCTTTTTCTTCCCTGATTTCTAGGATTTTTAGACTCTGTGCATTTTGACCCCAACCTTAGCAGCTTGCTTCAGGCTAAAACCTGAAATTCAAACTCTCAGGGATATGAAGGGAAAAAATGTTCAAAAATAAAACAAAACCTAAAGCATTGTTCTAACCTCAAGAAGGCATGATCATTGAGATTACACCACAGATTTGGGGACTTGAAATTGTCTGATTTCACTTACCAACTAACTCTCCAACCACTGAGGATGCCTGTCATAGATACAGGCAAAACATCATAGAATCATAGAATCAAAGAGTTGGAAGAGACCTCTTGGGCCATCCCGTCCAACCCCCTGCCAAGAAGCAGGAATATTGCATTCAAATCACCCCTGACAAATGGCCATCCAGCCTCTGCTTAAAAGCTTCCAAAGAAGGAGCCTCCACCACACTCTGGGGCAGAGAGTTCCACTGCTGAACGGCTCTCACAGTCAGGAAGTTCTTCCTCATGTTCAGATGGAATCTCCTCTCTTGTAGTTTGAAGCCATTTTTCTGCGTCCTAGTCTCCAGGGAAGCAGAAAACAAGCTTGCTCCCTCCTCCGTGTGGCTTCCTCTCACATATTTATACATGGCTATCATATCCCCTCTCAGCCTTCTCTTCTTCAGGCTAAACATGCCCAGCTCCTTAAGCCGCTCCTCATAGGGCTTGTTCTCCAGACCTTTTATCATTTTAGTCACTCCGCTCTGGACACATTCCAACTTGTCAATATCTCTCTTGAATTGTGGTGCCCAGAATTGGACACAATATTCCAGATGTGGTCTAACCAAAACAGAATAGAGGGGTAGCATTACTTCCCTAGATCTAGACACTATGCTCCTATTGATGCAGGCCAAAATCCCATTGGCTTTTTTTGCCGCCACATCACATTGTTGGCTCATGTTTAATTTGTTGTCCACGAGGACTCCAAGATCTTTTTCACACGTACTGCTCTCAAGCCAGGCATCCCCCATTCTGTATCTTTGCATTTCAGGAGAGAATGCTTCTAGAACATGACCATACAGCCCAAAAAAACCTACAACAACCCAGTGATTCCGGCCATGAAAGCCTTCAACAATACATTAACTCTCCATGAGTCTGTTGTTGCTGTTTAAATGTGGAATTTGCACAATGTTGTGCATATGTGGATTGCCACATATTTCAGTTCCTTCTAGAACCCAATAACTTTCCCAGAGCTTTCTCACTATTTAACTCATCATTGATTGACACTCTACCCAGCCAATCAAGGAAGTCAATAGCATTTGGAGACTGAAAGGAAAAAGAAATGTTCACTGGCATCTACAAACTTCTTAGGGCTTCTTATAGTCCTTTCCCCAAAGATCTTTCTTCCTATGTTTGAAATCTAAAGTGCAATCTGATGTCCCTTTACTTGGTAGTGAATGACATTAATTTCAACAGGACTTAACTTGTGGATCAACATATATAGGATCATTTTCTTAGACATGAGCTCCTTGTGGCAGAGTCGTGGCTTTCAGTCTCACGCTGCCCGGTAAAATGCCAAGCACCTTGGTGCTGATAGACGACAACAGTGATATAATAATACGGTAGGCTTGGTGTAAGTGAGAACAAGAGAGACTGGGTGAGCCAGAACATAGTAGAGGAAATAGAGATGTCTGTAAAAAGGTAATCTGTTGCCTTCCTTTCCTTAATGGCCTTGTTGTACCATAAAAAAGTATATATCTCTTTAACTGGGTTCATATTCATTATTTTAAAAGATTTGGCATGACACTTTTTGAAATGAGAAAAGTTCCAGAAACAAAATGGTTACTGCTGCTATGAAATGATTCCACTTTTTCTTTTTTTTTATAAAAAGGAGATAAGAAATGGAAAGATCCGTGGAGGGCGTGAAAACACAGAAATGAGGTTAGAATTGACCTTGCTACTCTGAGGACTTTTGTCAGCTCTTGGGTAGGGAAAGAAACCAAATATATTAACCTTGTTCTCTTGCATCTACACTGCCTGGAGAAGGCCTTTTGGCACACACATCACTTCTAATCCTATTTCTGTTTCTTTTTGTGCACATTGCATTAAGAACAGTTTACATTTGCTTTGCCTTTTCTTTCAACTTTAAAAGAAAATAGCACACCACTTCCCACTGTTTGCCCAGTTGAAAATATTAATTTTGTTAGAGAAGATTCCAGGTTAAATTTGAAATTATATTTTCTGATGTGGGTGCAGAAAAAATATACATTATCAGGAAATGCGGAAAGAAAATCAGCCTCCCAATTGTCCCAGCAAAAACCAGTTGGAGATATTACCTTCATTTGGAATTGGAGCTGGTGTATGGGTTATGCATACAATGCCCCCAAATGTACATACACAGGTTTTATCCTGCAAGGACATTCATTCATTTCAAGAACAGGAGAACCATTGGTCTCTCATGCTCACTCCATGCATTTATTTATTACACTTATATTGTGCCCTTTCCTACAAAAGGTTGTAGCTTCTTGGATAGGTTTCCCTGGTGGTCTCTTGTCCAGGCAGCTAACAGGGGCATGTTGGGTTAGTTTAATGAGTAGGACAGGATGTTAGGGTTTTAGTCAATTATGAGAACAAATATTTTATAAGATATGATACACATTATAAAATATAATATAATTCTAAATAATAATAGAATGATGTGTATTTATGTACAAACAGAAATAAAAATATGCTCACTATGAGCAAAATATTCCAGCTTCCACCTTCTTCAGTTGCTTAAGAGGAACCTGAGCTGCATCCAAGGTAACAATTTAGTGCACACTGTTTTCAACATTATTCAATGGATATTGTCCTCTAAGCAGCCCCCCCCCCTCCTCCCCCGAAATGTGTCAGGTTTAAAAAAACTGGTTTTACTCATGACTTTTAACTGGTTAACCAACCTGACACATTTCAGGCAACTAGGGTGTGTGTGTGTGAACTCTCCCCCTTACATCAATAAATCTCAATATTAAACTATTACAAATCAGTGGTTCTTTCTAAAAAGTATGTTATTTTGTGTTTTCAAATGGTTTATCTCTGTATTTTTTTTTTAAAAAAAACTTTATATGAAACTAAATGATGCCACAAGAATGTGAATGTGTGCTGGCACAGCAGTGCCAGGAGATTTGAATTTCTTTTTCTTTCACTGCTAATTTGTATGAATTTATTTAAGCCATGATTTTTGCAATCAGGTAGCTTCCCCAAGTTGCAGTCATAGGGCTAGCAACCTGGCAATCATCATTAGAGTCTTTAGGCCCGCCCCTTTTCCCAGGGTTTTGGAGGCAAAGGAGAATTTTTGTTCAGTCTCACTGTTTGAAGCCTAAGAGCAGGACATGTGGGATTCTCTTTCCCACCGGCACAAAAGCTTCACTTCTTACAGTTCTGCTGGGGGAGTAAAAGGATAGTTCCACAGCTTTTGCTGGGAGAATACAGCCAGCCTTTGCTGGGGCAACAGGACAGTTCCTACAGCCTTCGTGGAGTAAAACTAAAGGACACCTTTCAGCTTTGCAGATCTACAGCAACCATTGTCTGGTAAGGGACAAGTCAGGCTATCCATAAAGCAGCTTGTAGCCTGGAGTAGGGGGCCTCACGCCAACAAGGTAAAGAAAAATTGCCCAGGGAGGGGTCAGAAGATTTCCCTAAGGAAGAAAGGAACAGTTGCCTGCCCTTGATAGCAGATTGAGGAAGCTACCGGTTTTCCAAGTTATAAAGCATTGAATTCGTTTGTTTGAAGATTTAAGCCCAAATCAAGAACTTTGTTGAACTTATTTTGAGCCTCAATAGAACTTTGTGTTGGGAAATCTAAGGGGCCCTTCAGCTGAGGCACCCCGGCATCCTGTTGGGCATACAGAAGGCACGTTCTGTAAACAGACATTATTTCAGGCCCAGCATGCGACAGCACAGAATGTATATTATTACTGTTTTAAACTGTTTATTTTGTGATGTTTTATACTTATCATTGATGTATTTGGATTGTTGTTTACATGATTTTAATATGTTGTAAACTGCTTTGGATCCTGTGAGGGCGAAAAGCAGAATATAACACCACCCTTTTACAAGAAGGACCACGCCACCTGAACACATTTTTAATTTATCTCCACCTTTCTCGATAGAGAGATAGAATGATAGAAAAAGGAGAAATCCTGCCACCTAAATGTAAGAATGTAAGTATGAAAGGAATTATTAAAGGATGATTATATGCTGTTTTTCAGACAAATGACAAGTCAACTATATCTGCATTATTTTAATTGTTTTGTATATATTAATTGTCTCAGGATTCCTTATAGCCTGGGAGGTGATACAGAAATACTATAAAAAAAAGGCTCTGAACCAAGATTACAGATATGGTTCATTTGCACAGCTTTTTTTAAAAAACAAAAGTTCAGAATAAAACTTTGAATTGATAGAGTAATTGATTGACATGGAAGGCATCGGTCATCCCTTCTTAATCAGCCCTTCTACTGGTCAGATGTACACAATCCCTTCAGCTGTATATCTCTAATGATTGCACATTTATCTGTTCCATGCCATAACTACTCAATACAATAGAAAGGCATGAGGCTCCATAAAGAAAACCAACAATTTCTCCTTAGGAATAAAATGGAGGCGAGAAGGAAGGTATCTAAATGTAAGTTTTTTATTTTTCTCAAAGAAATCAAAGAATCAGGAATGGACTGTTTGTGTAAACGAGTCATTTCCTCACATTCACACTGCAACAACTTTACTCGGGATCCCTTTAAATGTCATTTTATCTCAAGATAAATGAAGTTGCCACTATTATGTGCCAGTGTTTGGGGAGCAGACCTGGCATTTTATTTGAAAAAGCCTTGCTGTGTGTCTTTCTATCCCAAGAGGTCTTCAGTAATTTAAAGAGGCGATTGTTCCGTGAGCTTGCAGTGCAAAATTAAAGCTAATAGAGTTATGGACTTCATTGCTTGATGCTCCAGGGGAATGAATGCAATTGAAGAATTACTTAAGTGTGGGTAATAGCACACTATTGTTATTTTAAAAAATAAGAAAAATAAAAAATGGCTGAGACTTTTTTCTTGAGGCTACTTTCTCTCACAAAATTCACTCTTAGGTTTGTTGGCAATCTTCTGTAAGAAAGAAACAGCATGTGTATTTTATGTGAATGAGTGTGCATGAAACAAAGAGGAATTTTAACTTAGTCTTTTGCTCAGATATGATGACCTGCAACAAACTTCCTTTAATGTAGAGGAAAGGTTGCTTATTGATGCCAAGAGCTGCTCCGATAGATGAAAAATCTTCAAGACATAGGTTGAAAGAACGTGCCACGGTCCTTGTATCCATGAAACTATTCAGAAGCCTTATTCTCACAATGATGTTTCACAAAAAAAGGTGATTGTATAAGCTATCTACATCCCCTGTACTCAACCATAAAGCTACACAGCAAGCCTACAGCTTGGAACAGAGAGACCCATCATCAAAATCTCCAAAGAATTGAATGTCTTTGGAAGATCATGCTGGGAGGGCAGAAGAGAAATTGTAGCACCTTTCAGGTCTTTTTTCTTCCTTAAACTCTTTTTTCCCATTGATGTCAATGGGAAGGAAGTGAACTGTGTCAACTCCACAGCTGTGCAGTTCTTCCATATTCTTTAGGGATGTTTGAGAGGAAGAATGGATCAAAAAGTCCATCACTTCTCATTTCAACAAAAGTTGACAAATGTTCACTTCTTTATGATAAATATGAACCAGAATGTTTTTACATCCTGAAGTCTATACTTTCCCAAACAATGTGATGCATCAATGAGTATGAAAATAGGTACAGTGATGCATATAGCTGAAAGTATGCATGGTAAAAATGCCTACATTTTGAAAGTGCATGCAAGGAAAACACAGAAAACATTTATATTGGGGAAAACTCTCTTAGAAAAACATGCACATTTAAAAAAAACTTTAGAAATGGCCATGTGTATTGGGAATACTGAAGCAAATAATAGGAGATCCCATATGGAATAAGATTTCAAGAATTTCTGATGAGAATACATCATAGGATTTTCTTGCCAAGATTTGTTTGCCTTCCTTTGAGGCCGAAAGTGTGTCATTTGCCCAGTGTCTTCCAGTAGATTTCCATACCTGAGCAAGAAATCAAAGCTTCATCACTCAGACTCCTAGTCCAAAACTCAAACCACTGTGTAGTAAGGTCATCATAACCACAGAACCCATATCCATGTGTATTGAGAAATCTACCCCCTCCCAAAGGACAGACTAAACACGAATTCCAAAACCATATATGTATTTTATTATATACCAACCATCCCCTGCCACGCGTTGCTGTGGCCACATAGGGGTTCTGTGTGGGAAGTTTGGTCCAGTTGGTGGGGTTCAGGATGCTCTGTGATTATAGGTGAACTATAAATCCCAGCAACTACAACTCCCAAATGTCAAGATTCTATTTTCCCACAAACGAACATTACATTTTTATTTATATAGATTTTTTTACTTTATGAAGTTTTGCAATATAAAATAATAACATTTCTCCAGCCTGCAATATACTTCATTTCAAGTAGTCCAGTTAGGAAACTACACATTCCAGAGGTTATTGCTTAATCTTTCACCAATATAGCATTTGAGGGGAACTGAAGAGGAAATGCCTGCCCACTAATCCTAAACAAAAAGTATTTCACTCAGTGCCTCAGAATTATGCATCAGTCTTCTTTAAAATAATCTATAACACTTACATAGTTATACTCTTTGGGAAATTGTATATATATATATATATATATATATATATATATGGCCTGGGTAACAACGCAAAAATTTGTTTCTAAAATCGATTTGTATTTGGGGGGTTTTTTTGTTTCGATATTTAAAATAATTACAAAATTTTCCTTTTAAAAAGTTCGATATTTATGAAATTTCGTAAATGGTAAAAAATTAACGAATCGATTTCCGAAACAATAACGAATCGATTTGTTAATGGCGGACGCGACCGCGAAATACGCTAAAAAACCTCCAAAAACTTCTGAAGCTTCCCTCTCCCTCTGTTCTTGACTGTTGGTGTGATATTATAATTTTTTTCACTAATTAAACCATAAAACTGGCCCAGACATGCGGAAATAATAACGAAACGACCTCAGAACAATAACGAAATGAATACAATAACGAAATACGAAGCATTTACAAAACGTGTTTAAAAATTCGTTTTTTTAAATGATTGCTCCAGAATGGTTCGTTATCGTTTTGTAATTGAAAAAATTAACGAATTATTAACGAATTACGAATTAACGAAACGAAACCGCCCAGGCCTAATATATATATATATATATATATGAACTTGAACTAAGATGAACGGGAGTGGGAATCATATCTGTGCTTAGGCAGTGCTGGACTTGCTTTTTTGGGAAAACTTAAATAATAAATATCATATATTTGCATGTGTATCCCTGCAGATCCTCTCAAGCTCCCCACCTATTGTGAGGTGGATCCATCAGAAGCAGACAATGCCAGCTAGAAAAAATAATTCTATCAGATGAAGTTTCAATCTCCCAAAGGAATCTGGAGATGAGCTGCCACCAATGACAGTTGTTCATTTTTCCCACCACCATGGAGGGAGCTCTGACCACCTTTGGTTTCAGGAGAATTCCCTGCCAACGGAGAGCCGGAGCCTGGAAGGGCCAGCTTTCTGACTAATCAGGGAGGGCATGGGTATTTTGAATGTGGCTATCAAAGAGAATAAATGTTTTATACTGTACTTCAGGCTTTGAGTACAATTAGTTTGAGTGCAGACTCTGTATCAAACATCTTTTCAGGTCTGAAAGCAATAAACCTCTGTTCCTTTTGCCTTCAAACCTGGTTTGTGTGTTGATCTGGTCTTCAAGGTAGCAGTGTGTGTCAGGCACCAGATTCTCAGTCTGTTCCTTTGGTGGGTACTAGCTGAATCTTGGCCTCAGATAGTTTCACTTACCTGTGCCCAGAAAAAAAGATATCTGTAGGAATAAAGCCCGACTGCTCACTGGAGGGAAAGATACTAGAGACAAAGTTGAAGTACTTTGGCCACATCATGAGGAGACAGCAAAGCCTAGAGAAGACAATTATGCTGAGGAAAGTGGAAGGCAAAAGGAAGAGGGGCCTACCTAGGGCAAGATGGATGGATGGCATCCTTGAAGTGGCTGGACTGACCTTGAAGGAGCTGGGGGTGGTGACGGCCGACAGGGAGCTCTGGCGTGGGCTGGTCCATGAGGTCACGAAGAGTCGGAGACGACTGGCCACATCATGAGGAGACAGCAAAGCCTAGAGAAGACAATTATGCTGGGGAAAGTGGAAGGTAAAAGGAAGAGGGGCCGCAAATGACCAAATAATGTTTTATTATTTGGTTCTCTTGGATTAAATTTGCAGTGAGAGTGTACCTTTTGGGGAACTCATTTTCAGATAGATACTGTATATAGAGTCAGGTAGATTTGTGTAAGAATGGAAGTTGCAGTTTGCAGATCTTCCCAAAAGAATGAACTTTGCTCCTACTTTAAAAAAAATCCTGGCAAGCACACAGAATTGAACAATGGAGCAACCTAGCAATAGATTACTATAATATCCATATCGTAAAGCACTGGGATTTGAGAACCCTAATCAAAATTTCACTGTGGTTAGAATGCAGAGGTATCAATCATATATTTTTTTCAAGAAAAACATCCTCTCTATCTTTCCACCTTCCCAGAACTTCTTTAAAATAAGAACATGGGAAGAAATGCCCAACTTTAATTCAGATGTCTCTTGCTTCCCTCCAAACCAATGTGATTTTGTTCAGGATGTAACAAATTGCAGAGAATGATATCCATGCATTATTATTAAGCATGTGAAATCATATTTTAAACAAAGACATAATAATACAAGTTAAAGTCCCCTAGTCCTTCCATGAGGGACCCCCTTCTTTTTTACATTACAAGGCAGGTAAAGCCTAAAGAAAATCCCACATGTTGAATCCTGCCTAAGAGATTACAAGCTGAGCATCTTTTAACAGGAATTATGGAATCCGAAATACTCCAAAATTCAAAATCATCCACATGTGTTACAGAGATAGCTTTCTGATGGTTAAACACAAATCAATACTTTTGATTTTGTTTCATAAACAAAAGTATTTTTAAATGATTTATATCTTTAGACTATGTGTTTAAGGTGTACATGAAATATCAATTAATTTTGTGTTTAGACACAGGTCCCATCTCCAAAATATCTCATTATGTATATGCAAGTAGAGTAGGGTCTCGCTTATCGGACATAAACCACCCAGCAGAACCTCGGATAAACAAAAATGTCAGATAATATGGAGTCTTCTACTGTTACCAGTCTATTGTGGTACTAGACACCTAGAATACTAACAATAGGGGCTCAAAGGGTTAAGGTAAGGCAATGTCTTGGGGCTAGAGCGGCCCAGCAGGAAGTGGAAGATGAGTGTGGATATCACAGAGAAAAGGAAGGAGGACTCTTCTACTTCGGATTCTGTCTCTTTTCCACCTTTCCTCCCTCCCTCCTCCTCCTTGTCTTGCCTTTTTTACTTATTGGGAGTGGAGAAAGAGTTGGGGAGCACTTCTTTAATTGAAGGGGAAATGCTGGAGAAAAAGTGGACCAGACTGTGGTGCAGCTAGTTAGTAGCCAGCTGCATTAAATCACTACTGACCAAGAGGTCATGAGTTCGAAGCCAGCCCGGGTTGGTGTGAGCTCCTGACCATTAATAGTCTTGCTTGCTGTTGACCTATGCAGCCCGAAAAACAGTTGCATCTTTCAAGTAGGAAATTTAGGTACCACTTTATGCAGAGAGACTAATTTAACTAATTTACAACACCATAAAACCTTCCAGCAGTGTGTGTAAGAATGAGGAAGTATTCCATCAAGAACTCATCACAAGTGGATGGTGAAGCAGTAGCTCCCAGAATCGAGCATACCTTCATGAAGCTGGAAAGCTGGAATGTTAAATTGCCTCTGTGTCTGTCTATATATGCTGTATGTCTATGACATTGAATGTATATGTGCATTGTAATCCACCCTGAGTCCCTTGCGGGGTGAGAAGGGTGGAATATAAATACTGTAAATAAATAATGATAAATAAAAAGTGGGGCATCAGATAAGAGCATCAAATAAGTTGGAATGTTGGATAAGCAAAGGTCAGATAAGCAAGACTCTACTGCACTTCAAAAAATTCAGAACATTTCAGATCAACCAAATGGTCTACTCTTCACATATCTTGACACCATTTTAGTAGTCTTTTGAGAAAAAAATAACAAATTTGCTAAAATATATTTAATGGCAATTATGAGACAGGAGCCTTGTGGTATAGATTGCCCTTTCCCCCTTCAACTGAAACAAAGTTGTCAACACTGGAGCAGGTTGACTTAAGGGCATGTTTTTAGAAAAGCGGGGAAAAGAAATATAGGGCACTGATGTGGAAATGTGAGACAATTTCACCCAACTTTTCTCTCAGATGTGTATTTAAAAAGAGAGAGAGAAGGAGATGAAGATACACCACACATTGTTTTGCTGTCATAACAGCAAAGGCTGAAGAGTGATCCTAAACTATACTTGTGTATTGAGAAAGATGAGAAAGGAAATCAATAGTAAAAAAGAAAATATTGCTTGTCTTGTTTTCCTTTCCTTTCTCCCACAAGAAAATAATACTCTGAGAGAAAAAAAGTTGATAACGTATCTTGAAAGCAGGTCAGGCAGGGCAAGTTTAAATGAGCAGAGGCATGGCAGGAACAAAGGGTGTGACTAATCCAAAGATTCCTTTATTGTTTGTTTCCCAGCTCCTTTACGCTGTTGGATTGGATTCAAGCAAAAACGATTGTTGAGATTACATTTTGTTTACTCTGCCTTGACCGCAGCAGGTGCTTATCACCATTGAGTTAGCCAAGGATTTTTTTGGTTGGCAGAAGGAAAGAAAACCTGCATGTTGGGAATATTTAATTTCAATCTGAACATACTCAAAATCTCATCTACACTAGGGATGCTCCATAGTTCGAACTTTAAAGAAAGACAACAATTTCAGACAACCACCATGGCCACAGATCAGGAACAAATATAAGTTGACATTCTGTACATGTGTAATATAATCTGTTTTTTTGTTTCTGCAGAAGTTGGCATTCCCTTCTTTCCACTACAGTGACCAAAGGACCATCGCTCAGATTGACTTTAGTATCTCAGAAATCTTGGCCCACATCATTCCATACCTTGTGAGAGCACATAAGGATCACAGAAGTGTGTGGCTCTTTCTCTTGTAGCTAGAATGCACAAATAATCCATCAGACACTAAGTCCTCTGGAGATCACTAGTGGATCTCAGTAGATGATGCAATCACTTCACATTTGGCTAAAGAGATATAGAACTTTACTATATGAAGCTGCCATCCCACAGCATTCCTGCAACTATGAATTGAGGGAATTTACCAGCTTGATTATCCTCAATACCTCATATCTTCAGGTGAAGTTCTACTACAGCACATTGCAGATTTATGGCCATAATTCAGGTAGCAATAAGACTATATGCTCCCACAGTTTGTTCCTGGGATATATTTTTTATTAATTTTAGTGGACATAAAATAAACAAATAAAATACATTTTAGATAACTTGTTAAGGTGGCCTTGCCGGATCAGTCCCATATGGCATTTAACAACGGCATGGCTAATCCAATCACACATCATCCTAAATAATAAGTGTAGAAGATCCCTTAGTCTCCAGAGCAGCAGTAATTTAGTTTCCCCTTCCTTCAAACCTGGGAGGGAAGAGCTATTTGCTACCCCAATGAAGTGAGTCAAGCATCTTGAAAGAAACAGTGCCTAGAGGGATTAGTTATAGAGAGTGGAACCTGTTCTTTCGGCTTCTGCCCCCCCCCCCCCCCCCTTTTGGCTCCAGCATTGATGCTACAAACATTGGCCCATCCTTCCTGCGCTATAACAGTGTACCTCGGGGTTGCTTCAGGGCTAGGTAGGATTTTTCCCTCCTATAAGAGGGTTTTTTTCTGCCTACCCTACACTGTTGAGGTGCTGGGTATTTGGCAGTGTATTACCACGTGGAAAATGGGGATGTAATTTAACATATCAGTGTGCACCTAAGGCACACATTTTGGTGAAGGCCAGAATGCGAACCCCACCTGTGAATTTGGTGTCTAGTTGAGGAGTGTGTCTGGGAGGGCCACTGCCTCACCTTATCCAACATCAAGTTCAAAACCCCACTTGTAGTTTGTTACAGTTCATGAAGGGTGTCCAGAGGAGGACAACTAAAATGATCAAAGGTCAAATGATCAAAGACTATGAGGATAGTCTTAAAGAACAAGGCATGTCTAGCTTGCAGAAGAGAAGGCTGAAAGGAGACGTGATAGCCATGTATAAATATGTGAAAGGTTGCCATAAGGAAAAGGGTGCAGGCATGTTTTCTGCTGCATGGAAAGTAGGACTCAGAGCAATGGGTTTAAATTACAGGAAATGAGATTCCACCTGAAAATTAGGAAGAATTTCCTGACTGTAAAAGCTGTTCAGGAGTGGAACTTCTGCCTCAGAATCTTTTCTCCAAAATTAAAATACCCAGCTCCCTAAACCACTCTTCATTTGGGTTCATGGTTTCCAGACCTATATCATTTTAGTTGCCAGTCTCTGGACATGTTTCAGCTTTTCAATATTCTTTTTGAATTGTGATGCCCAGAATGGGACACATGTTCCAGATGAGATCTCACTAAAGGTAAATTCACTCATTAGTGAGAGGTAATCAAAGGTACTGTATTGAATAAATAGGGATGGGGTGCCTGGAGTTATTGGAATGGTTTAGAGAAACCTGAGACTACATATTTCCCACCATGACACAAGTCTATGAAAAGTTAACTTTTTGGACTACAACTCCAAGAATAATTAATAACCACAGGATAGAGGGCAGGGCTGTAGCCAGAAAAAAAATTCGGGAGGGGTTGAAATTTTTGCAGGGGGCGGGGGGGGGGGGTTGAAACCTGCCTTCTAGCTCATGCTGAAGCAAAGAGCACAGCAGGGGGCAGGGCAGCCTTCAATAGCCTGCAGCTCCGCCCCTGTCAACCACCTCCACCAAGTCTGGCCTCCTTAATGAGAGCATTCAACACACACACACCCAACTTGGTTGCTTCACTACATCGGCTATTGCTGCAAGTAATGACAGTGTGAATAAATTGTCAATATTTAAGGCATTGCATGGTCTGGGGCCGATGTACCTGAGGGACCACCTCACCCCCTACCAACCCCAGAGATCCCTCCATTCTGAGGACCAAGATCTGTTGGAAATTCCCAGTGTCAAGACCTTGCGTCTAACAGCAACCAGATGCAGAGCCTTCACAGGAGTGGCACCATCACTCTGGAACACTCGGCCACCTGAAGTCAGTGCCTTGCGGGACTTACCAGCTTTCCACAGGGCATGTAAGACATATCTGTTTTGACAGGACTTTGATCTCTAATATTGCTGTTTTTAAATTGTTTTAAATTGTTTTTGAATTGTGTTAGATTTTAGCCTGTTCTTGTAAACCGCTCCAAGCCCCAGGGGAGTGGCCGCATATACGTTCAAATAATAAGTAAATAAATAAATATTTGCTTGAGATAGTGTTTGCAGTTCTGGAGGGACTCTTAATTTTTTGCATCTCATAGACTTAGCATGGGGATTTGGTTAACCAGTTAAAATTCATGAGTAAACTGGGTTTTTTAAAAAAATCTGAAACATTTTGGGGGGGGGGGGTTGAACCCCTAACCCTCCCCCCCTCGCTACAGTCCTGATAGAGGGGACTCTACATGATGCAGTCAGTTCCCCCCCCCACACACACACACACTCCCCAAGATTTGGATTTCATCCCTTTATGTGTGCCTGCCTGTATGTCCATTTTTGTCTTTAGAGACCTTTTAGAAGTTACAGTATTTTGCATACGTTGAACACGGGCTCAACTCCATTTAGGAACATAATTTACTTCTTAATTTTTCCATTAGGACTGTTGAGATAAGAACATTTGGCATCTCCAGGCTCAACATGCAAATAGTCATAGGAGGTAAAGCAAAAACTTCACCAATATATGACAATTAGCAAGAAAGGTGATCAAGGAATTATCCTTAATATGGAAATATGTGGTAGCAACCATATTACATCTTTCATCTCTGAGATGTTAGGGGCTATATAGCTACACAAGATATCACACTTATCAAAGCTGTGATCCATCTAAGGATCTGTATGCTGGAGGTTCCCAGCATTTCTTCAGAATCCAAAGCCCAAATCAGTGTGTGTTTCTCATATTAAAATGTATAGAGAGAATTTTTGAAAGAATTCAAACACAGTATATCAATTCAGCTGCCAGACTCTTGCAAGCTTGTCCTTGTGGGGCACTAAATTGCAAACTGAAGTGCTGTCAAGATTGAGAGGAATTTAAAGGAACTAAAAGAAACTGCAGAGAATTTTATCCCCATTAAAAATGTTAGGTTTCTGAAAAACACCAGCTAAGGAACCACTGGTTTAAAGCCAAATAGAATTGGTAGAAAAAATTGGGTGGCCACTGCTCAAATTATTTGGGCCAATTTTTTTCCATAAGTTCATTTGTATATTGTAATATTGCATTGCTATCCCACAGTTCCATGTAAAATAACAATACTCAAATGAAGTCACACACTTAAAAAAGGATAACCTGAGGGATACTCTAGACTAATAGATTAATAATTAAAAAGCATCAAGCATCATGTTGGTGATGTAGAATCAGGGCAGCTTG
Source organism: Anolis sagrei (assembly GCF_037176765.1). Lineage (NCBI taxonomy): Eukaryota > Metazoa > Chordata > Lepidosauria > Squamata > Anolidae > Anolis > Anolis sagrei. The sequence goes on from NC_090024.1 coordinate 230,800,979, forward strand.
TGAATCTCTTTTCATGGAGTGGACCAATGCACCCTTGATTTTTCCATCACCCTTTTCATGATTGCTCTGAACTGTATGAGGCCTCTCTTAGGTTGAATGCCATCAACCTCTATACATGGCATTCATTGACCTTGCAAAGACTTTTGACACAGTGAATTGCAATGCTCTCTGGGCCATCCTCCAAAAAATCGGATGTCCTGACAAATTTGTGAACATTTTGTGGCTCCTCCATGATTACATGATGGCAGCAATCTTGGACAGCAATGGCTCCCAAAGTACCCCATTTAAGGCGGAATCAGGTGTCAGGTGTTACTGCCCCAACCTTATTCTCTGTCTTCATTGCTATAATACTGCACCTTGTTGATGGGAAGCTACCCACTGGCATGGAAATCATCTATCACACAGATCTCAAGCTATTTAACCTCAGCAGACTGAAAGCCAAAACCAAGGTCACAACAACATTTGTTATATAACTCCAATATGCTGATGATAATGTAGTCTGTGCTCATTCAGAAGAAGATCTACAAGCTGAAAGCCAAAACCAAGGTCACAACAACATTTGTTATAGAATTCCAATATGCTGATGATAATGTAGTCTGTGCTCATTCAGAAGAAGACCTACAAGCCACTCTAAACAGCTTTGAAGAAGTATACAAAAAGCTCAGCTTCTGACTGAACATCGAAGTGCTCTTTCAGCAGGTACCAGCCAATTCCTCTGCATGGAGCAACACAACACAATCCTGATTTTTCCATTGCCCTTTTCATGACTGCTCTAAAATGTATGAGGCCTCTCTTAGGGTGAATCTATACTTTCATGTAAATATGGGCTCATTCCAAAGCCAGACCCAATCAGAAAAAGAAAATAGGATCACACGTGTTTTGGCAAAGCTGGCCTATATCTAAAGGGCAAGAGCAGTCATTTTTCAGTTGAATTGTGGTGTTTGAGAAGAAGATATCACTTTGTGTTATTTTTATCCTGCATTAATAATGTTTAATGTCTTTCTTAGTTTAATGTCTTTCTTAGTCCTTCTTTCACTTTACTAGTAATTGAGCTACGGAGGAATCGGTGGATATACATTTGAAGAGGGGGTTGTGAGTTTAAAGGATTATGTGTGTTTGGTGTTGTTTAAGTATTTTAGGGAATATGGGATAGGTTTAGGGAATTGCCTGACTCCTTTGAGACAATTGACAATTCAACATTTCTAAGCTAATCTGTATTTGCACATAACTGCCAGTGAATCATCACTATCTAGATTATTCAGCACTATGTAGAAGCCCCAGTAGTACAATGGGTTAAACCCTTGTGCCAGCAGGATTGAAGACCGTCAGTTTGGAGGTTCAAATCCGGAGAGATTGCAGATGAGCTCTCTCTGTCAGCTCCAGCTCCCCATCCGGGGACATGAGAGAAGCCTCCCACAAGGATGGAAAAACATCAGAACATCTGGGTATCTCCTAGGCAATATCCTTGCAGATGGGCAATTCTCTCATACCAGAAGTGACTTGGAGTTTCTCAAGTCACCCCTGATATGAAAAAAGAACTATGTAAATAAGGACTTGTAGAATTTTTCTGGATTCCATGCCCTATTTGCTCTGTTCATTTTGTGATCAATACTGTACATGTCCACTCAGAGTTCAGTAGCATTTACTCCAGGGAAGAGAATACAGGATTGCAATAGGCTGATTCAACACTGTGGAATAGTCCCTCTAGCCTTTCCTTTCTTTCACAACCAAACTTACATCTGTTTCCTAGTCGGCAATAATATTGCAAAGAAATGGCTCCCGTTCTCCTTGATAACATATCTTTTTATACATTTCTAGACATCACCCCCTCCTTTCTTCCTGCCATCATCTTCTGTTTTCTGTCAGATAGCTGGTCAATTGAATCAATTTCTTCTTCCTTTCCTGTTCACTGACCTCTTCACGGGTCTGGTTTGGGAAACCTATCAAGACTCAAACTGTCTTTGAAAACAAACAGCAGCTGGCTTAGACCTAGAAATACAAAGCAAACTGCATTACTAAAATTAGGGTCTGCTTGAAAGAAAAGCTCTTTTGCTACAGGGTCACGCTGAATGCTCAAGCAATCCGAAGTCTCAGTTCTGAAATCATCAAAAGCTTCAAACAAGTGAATAAGAAATGAACAAACAAAAAGGCAATGTGTAAATTGAGGATCCCCAGGAGGTTTTAAAAAATCAATATTTTTCTATTTGAAATTATATGGGCTTCCTTCCATTCTCTCTCTCTCCCCCACCCTTTGGCTTCTCTCTGGAGAATATGGAAAGAAAAAACAAATGTGAAAAAGATATACTACTCTTGTTTCACAAGAAGGGGAATTCAACAGAAACTGAATGTTTCTCTGATTTGTCATCTGTTCTCAGTCCTTACATTCATTCAGTTAGGGGCAATATTCAGGAATACATAAATCTGTTCAGATTTTGTCCCTTTAAGGCAGCAGTGGCACAGAAGGCAAATAATATTTTAGCCTGCATTAATAGAACCCAATACTTCTATTATGGGAGGTCACGGTCCCACTATATTCTGTATTAGCCAGGTTCTTCTGGAGTGCTGCTTTCAGCTCGCTTCATTTCCAGAAGGTTATACAGAGATTGGAGTGAGTTCAGAGAAGGGCAGCCAGGATGCTAAGAGGTATGGAGAACAAAACATATGAGGCAAGGTTGAAGAAGCTGGGCATGTTCAGCTAGGCTAAGGGAAGATTGGGGAGTGAGATGGCTGCCCTCTTTAAATACCTCAAGGACTGCGACACAGAGGAGGGTGCCGGTTCTAATGGTTTGAATTTACAGGAATGGGTCTAATGGTTTGAATTTACAGGGTTGCAATTTCAATTGAACATTAGAAAGAACTTTTGTATAGTAAGACTGGTTTGGCATTGAAATCAATTACCCAGAGAAGAGGCAGGGTTTCCTTCTCTGGACAGGCACTTGGTGGCAGGCATGGGGGGGGGGGGGGCTGGCTTGAGGGGCTTCAGCCCCCCCCCCTCCCGAAATTCTCAGGGTGGTCTGTGAGAAGGCCTTGCTGGTACATTATTTAAACTGTTCTGTTTATTCATATCATGATCTGATCACCATGCTCAAAATATCCCATATGCATGGGGCTATTCACTTCACTTCACTTCACTTTATTTCTTAATTAGTCGCTCTCCACCAAGGTGCTCCGAGGGACTTACAATTTAAAATAGCATTTCACAATATAAAAACATTCAACATAAAAACATTCAACAGTGACTATTTGGCAAATTAGATCTGATTACTTAAATGCACAACCAAACAGCCATGTCTTGAGTGCTTTTACAAAAGGTTGCAACTCCGACATTGCTCCAACATATGGAGGCAATGAGTTCCACAGAATTGGAGCATAGATCGAAAAAGCTCTACGCCTTGTAGTTTCCAGGTGTACCTCCCCTGGTATGTATAGGAGATTTTCCTGGATGGATCAAGATAACAATACAAAAGGTTTGCTAGGGTAGATCCTCAGCCCCCCCCTCCCCCGCCGAATCAAACTCAGCACCCCCCAAATCAAAATCCTGGCTATGGGCCTGCTTGGTGGGAAAGCTCCAACTAGAGATTTTTATTTATTTTAAAAATATTTTATTTATTTATCAGAAGCAAACCAAGGGTACAGTTGTAATGTATTTTAAAAAAAAACCCAAAGTTTTAAAACTTGGCATTATATTATATTATATGTCCTTGACCAGTAGGTGGCCACTTGGAGTGCCTCTGGTGTTGCTCTGAGGAGGTCCTTCATTATGCATGTGGCAGGATTCAGACTGTATTGTAATAGGTGGTCTGTGGTTTGCTCTTCTCCACACATGACAGAAGCCTCTATGCACAATTCCAGCACTTCTGGGTGTCCCCTGGGCAATGTCTTTGTAGACAGCTGATTCTCTCACATCAGAAGCAACTTGCAGCATGCAACCAGACTGGAGATTAAGCAAGGGATTTGACCTGATGGCCTATGAGACCCTTTTCAACTCTATTGTAAGAAGGAAAATTACCTATTTCTAAAACATGAAATGTTTTATATGCCAAGGGCATGTGCAAAAGGTTGCTTTGAATACCCAGGTTCCACAATGTTGCTTTCTTTGGAGCATGGCTTATGTCTTCTAAAGAAATATGATTTCTCTCTCTGTTTCTTTCAGATTTGCATCTTGCAAGGAAACATTTTCAGTCATAAGTGTTAGCCTTGCCAATACTTCCAATTAGAAAAAACGCAAATGATACTTTTCCTTTGACTTACCTTTCAAACTGGAATATGAAACAATATAGAAACTGGGTTGTTGTAGGTTTTAGAAACAAAGGTTTTAGATTGTTGGCTTGCAGGTCTTCTTCTGAATGAGCACAGACTACATTATCATCAGCATATTGGAGTTCTATAACAAATGTTGTTGTGACCTTGGTTTTGCCTTTCAGCTTGTAGATCTTCTTCTGAATGAGCACAGACTACATTATCATCAGCATATTGGAGTTATATAACAAATGTTGTTGTGACCTTGGTTTTGCCTTTCAGTCTGCTGAGGTTAAATAGCTTGAGATCTGTGTGATAGATGATTTCCATGCCAGTGGGTAGCTTCCCATCAACAAGGTGCAGTAGTATAGCAATGAAGACAGAGAATAAGGTTGGGGCAATAACACCTGACACCTGATTCCGCCTTAAATGGGGTACTTTGGGAGCCATTGCTGTCCAAGATTGTTGCCAAAATATTTGTTTGTTTTTAAATTGTTTCTAGATTGTTGCCAGAAAATATAGAAACTGATTCCAATAAATATGGAATGGACCTACAAAAAGAAAATGCTTCACTTTAAGCCAGTAAAGGGGAAACAATATTGTTGTTCATTCGTTCAGTCGTTTCTGACACTTCGTGATCTCATAGACCAGCCCATGCCAGAGCTCCTTGTCGGCCTTCACTACCCCCAGCTCCTTCAAGGTCAATCCAGTCACTTCAAGGATGCCATCAATCCATCCTGCCCTTGGTTGGCCCCTCTTCCTTTTTCCTTCCATTTTTCCCAGCATCATTCTCTAAGCTTTCCTTTCTTCTCATGATGTGGCCAATGAGCAGTTGGGCTTTATTTCCTGAAGTATGGAATGGTTGAGTCTTCTGGCGGTCCAAGGCACTCTCAGAACTTTCCTCTAACACCACGGTTCAAAAGCATCTATCTTCCTTCACTCAGCCTTCCCTATGGTCCAGTTCTCACATCCATAGGTGACTATGGGGAATACCATTGCTTTAAGTATGTGGATCTTCATTGCCAGTGTGATGTCTCTACTCTTCACTATTTTATCAAGCTTGGTCATTGCTCTCCTTCCAAGAAGTAAGCGTCTTCTGATTTCCTGGCTGTAGTCTGCATCTGCAGTCATCTTTGCACCTAGAAATACAAAGTCTGTCACTGCCTCTGAGTTTTCTCCCTCTATTTCCCAGATATCAATCATTCTTGTTGCCATAATCTTATTTTTTTAATGTTTAGCAGCAACCCAGCTTTTGCACTTTCTTCTTTCACCTTGATTAAAAGGCTCCTCAGCTGCTTCTCTCTTTTGGCCATCAAAGTGGTATCATCTGCATATCTAAGGTTGTTAATGTTTCTTCCACCAATTTTAACCCCAGCCTTGCATTCGTAAGGCCTGGCACATCATATGATGTGTTCTGCATACAAGCTGAATAGGTTGGGTGAGAGGATACAACCCTGCCATATGCCTTTTCCAATATATGCTGAGATGGAAATAATATTCAAATATATTCATATACTGGTTGAATTTATCTTTGTGTGATGAAACTCTGATGAACAGAATCCTAGATGGGTTAGAATTTCTGCTTAGTTAAGGACTAACTCTGGACAAAGTGTGTGTGTGTGGTTGCATTTTCTTTGCCAGAAAACAGTATTTTCAGTGCAGGAAATAATATTTCTGGGAAAAAGTATCCACTGGAATCTTATATTTCATTTTACTTAACATAACTAATTATATTTAGCTTTTTTTATTGTGTCATAGGCAAGCTAAAAATATCCTGCAAGTCGCTTATAGTGTGTGAGAATCGGCCATCTGTAGGGGCGTTGGCCAGCTAAGTAGCAGAGATGCAAAGATATCTTGTTAATGAATTCCAAAGATATGTATTTAGACTCCAGTAGGAGTGTTCAATGTGCATGAAGACCACACCAATGCATATTGGTGCATGATGTTTATTAGTGTGCTTTGTGCACCAGAGTGTGATGTGCATAAGTGCACCATTCTCATTAGGCACTGATAGACCTGTTTTACAAAGCAAGATGACCTACTTTGCCTGCAGGAAGTTCCATGCTGAATCCTTGGTGTCTCCAGTTAAAAGAAGAAGAATTTCTCTTTTACTCAACTTCTTAAAAAGGAGTCTGTTTTGCCAGATTTTATTTGAATGTTCTGCATCATTTCTTTCTCAGCAGTTCCAGTTTTAACTCAGACCTCACATGGAAGTACATATAGAAGGATGGGAGGAGAGCACATGTCCCCATCTGGCCTACAAAGTTGAATAATGGCCAAAAAAAAATCAAGGGAAGCATTTAGCTACAGTACTATGCTGGACATGTTCACAAAGAAACCTCACACAGATCCTGCATGTAATGCTCAAATCTACTGCAATTGTACACACTCACTAAATACAAATTTATTCCATCTGCATAATTTAAAAGTTGACCTGTTTTTAGTATTCTAATCTGTCACAGAATATTTTAACTAAAACAAGTCTAAACATTTCCAAAATTTCATCTTCTTAAGCTTTTTAGCAATGGGGGGAGGAGAGGCTGGAAGTATAATTTAGTATTGTGGAGAAGAGGCAGCAGCTTCCATCTGTTTTTGATGCTGTTATTTTGTTGTTGGTGTTGTTATTATAGGTGAAATCATGATCAGAATACTGTATATGACATACGATATATGCTGACATAATAACATATCAGCATAAAATAATATAGAAGTTAGCTGACATTGCCCGCCCGCCCCCCATCTCCCAATGTGCAATGAGAAGTTGCTGCTGTGAGAGAAATAAGGTTGTTCTAGTTCATCTTTATGAAACACCACTTCCTGGACACACACATAATTGTTATTTTCTGTAATCAGTTTCACAGACTGAATAAATATAGCTTGGTTCTAGGCTATCCAAAAGACCGTGACTGTAAATCTTAATCACAGCTATAAATGTGTAACCCAGAGTTATACATCCAGGAGTGATTCCTATTCACAATCCATATGTATTACATACTGTAGGGAATAGGTGGTGAGCATAAGTGTTTCCCAATGTGAAGTAGGAAAGCAATACTGTCAGCTCTAGCAGGAGTATGTTACTACTGGTAGTAGTAATAGTAGAAGTCTCCACAGTCACTTAGAGGCCTACTGCCCAGACTCTATTCTTGGAAGACAATTATACTCAGCCATGAATGATCACCCATGATGAGTAACAGCTGCTATTCTACCCCAGGTTCATTGTAGCATAAACAGGTAGGGGTGAATATTGTGCAGAATAATCCCAAAGTGTGAATGGAATTTGAGAAATGTCTGTATTTGAAATACTTTCTTGCAACCTTAGTAAAAAAAAATACTTCCCTAGATAAGGATTGGGTAGCAAAAACAAGCATAAGAAGAATGGATTAAAGTACAGCTGTCAGAAAAGATCAAGATCGAAACAAATGCCAATTGCATGCTTTTTGTCTCCCTGCTTGGTCTGAGAAATGCTGACTATGCAGGTGAAAAAGTGGGACAGTGGCTGCAAGGATGTCTCATAATTTATGAATTGGGTAAGAGTTTCTAGGTAAGTGTACATTCATAATAAAAAATGTACTAGTAGCAGTGAGGATTTCTATTACAAGCATCACTAGTTTTGTATTCATCAGCATCACAAGTTTTGCCTCAGTCCTAAATTGTAGCATCCTGAATCTTCAGTTTGTTGCTGGAGTAACAACTCTTTCTCTCTGTGTGTTCATGTTCAATGTTCTTCCCTACACTGATCTAAAATTTTAGAGCTCTGTCAGAACTGATCTAAATTAACCACCAAAATAAGGTTGCTTTATTGCCTAGACAGAATTTCTGTCCCCCAAGTGATAAAGATATTATGACAGGTATTGATCTCCTAAGATGGCAGAAGGCATCGAAAGATGGATCTTCCTATTTTCCTCTTTGCCCTCACCCTAATATTATTGTGATTGGAAATATGTTTGGATGGTTGGCAATAAAACTCAGGCACTTGATAAACAGATGTGCCGCTTACATATGGGAAGTAATGATTAATCAATATATATTAGAGTTTAAGATTGGAAAATGCATCCCCATCAAAACTTTTTTAGAGCAATATTTAAAAGGTAATCTTTGTGTCTTGCAAATTCCAATCACCTTCCACTCACTTCTACCCCCAATTCATTAAGTTCATGTTGACTATTTTAATTGTAAGAACAGAGATTTTTTTTCCCTCTCTCAGTAGTATACTGTGAATTAGAAGAGCCCTACTTGGTAAATGTATATTTCTTATTACTGATTATAGTTAGCTGCATCTTCTTCATATTGGACATGTTAAAAATATGTGTCATGTCTGACAAATCCAAAAATCATGCCAACAGGAATACTCTAACTCAGTTCTCACTTTGGTAAGGAAGTAACCAAATTGCCCTTGTGTGGCTCACCATGTGTTGACTGGAATGCATCTATTCCTGGAAATTCACAAGGGATGTAACAGCATTTGGTCTGGACCCTGTAAAAATAGCTCAGTGCAACACAGACTTTTTGCTTCCCATTAAATATAACTGTACATGAATATTGTAAATGGAAACCCACCTCCCCCCGTCCCCCGTCCCCAATGCCCTGGTTTCCAACCAATGTGCTTATTCTCTGCTTAGTAGATTGTTACAAAAATGGTACTAATTAAGGAGTCAGTATTTCTGATACCAAAGAAGCATTACTGTTGTTGTAGAACATCAAAGGAACAAAGAGACATTACACCAATCCCAGCAGCTGTTAAATAGGAGATACTAATTCATCTAGCACCTGGAATATTGAGACAACTATCTATTATGCTTTCAGGAGTTTAAACATGCTTACCAAAATTGGCAATATAATAATTCTAGTTGACAGCATCATAAATATTGAGCAGAATGCCAGCCACAGTTTTATCAATTAAAATTGGGCAAATTTTGTGCAGAATGACCAATCTGAGAAGATTCTGATTGTCCAGGATTCTCTTTGTTAGGCTGCCCCACCATTCAAGAAACAATTTTCTCAAATATTTTCCAATATTCTTTGAATCCTCAATGTGTGTGTGTGTGAGAATGTGTTTATATATGCATACATATATAATACTCAATTATAAAATACATCTCAATAATGAGGAAAAATATTGCTACTTCCCTTCCCCAATATTTTGCATTGTTTAGATCTTATAGATGCCTTTTTGTAAGAAAGGGGGTCAGTAAGAAGTTTTTTTTTCCTGTTTTCTAGTTTTACTGGGTTTCATTGCCCTAAAGAAAAATAGCTATTGGATGCAGCAAAATTGTCCCCAAACCTTCTTATAATAGATATCTGAGAGCATTTTGGGATTTTTTTAAAAAGAAACAACAAACAACAACAACAACAAAACAACACATTGCAGGCTTCAGAAATGGTCTTGGAGGGCCACCTTCAGATTTTTCCCCATCTCAACTATAAAGCAACATCAATTGTTTGGAAGAATAGCTACCAACTGAACGTCTCTAATGTTCTTTCTCTTTGTAGCCACAAAATCCCAGTCCTTTCCTCCCTAGGTGAAATTTCTAGAAACAATATCTCCATCTAATAGCTATTATTGTAGGTCATGAAATAAATATTTGATTGCTCATTAGCAGACAATCCGGGATATAAAGACAGTCATTTAACCGTCATTACAACCATATCTGTACAGAGAAATGTTCAGCTTTTTCTTTCTCCTTTTTTTAACTCAGCAAAAAGATTTTACTAGAGTTGGTTTTCCCAAATGTCCTCCTTGGAATGAATAATGATATTGATTTTAGTTTTCTGAGCAGAAGCTAATCTGCTCTTTCCCTTAATGAATTAATTACAAAATTGCTGTTTGGATTATTTTTCCCAATTCTTGTTGTACAGTTTGTTAGTTAGCATGAACGCTGAAAAGGGGGAAATTAAAGGTTGGTTTAGTTGGGGTGGGTCTGCATTATAGAATTAATGGAGTTTGACACCACTTCAACTGCCATGGCTCAATGCTATGGAATCATGGTGAAGGTTTACGAGGCCTTCAGCCTTTTCTACCAAAGAGTGTGGGTGCCCCACCAAAGTACAAATCCAAGGATTCCATAGCATTGAGCCATGACATTGAAAGTGAAGTCAGACACCACTAATTCTACAGTGTAGGTGCACACTTGGTTAGGAAGTTCAGGCACAAAGGGAGATGCAGACCTGACCTTCTATATTCAAAAGGTTTAGGTTAAGGATATCTGACAGCTAACATTCCTCATCCTTGTTGTAGAGAATCAGAGAATTGGAGTGGCCCAAAGGGGGCAGTAGTCCAACTCCCTGCCATGCTGAAAAACACAATTACTGCATTCCTGGAACATGTCCATCCAATCTGTGTTTAAATATTTCCAAAGAACAGTCCTCTTGCTGCAAAGCAGTTCATTCCCCTCTTATAGTAAAGACATTCTTCCTAATGTTTTTTCTTGTTATTGGAATTCATTGATTTGGAGCAGCAAAAAAACTACATTTTCTCTATGTCCTCCATGGCTCTAGATATTTAAAGATAGCTATCAGGTCAGCTTTCAGTATTCTCTTCTCCAATCTAAAGGTATGTCAGCTCTCTTACCAGTTTTTCATAAGGCTTGGGGAGCATCTGCACTTTAAAAGTTGCACAGTTTGACATCACTTTAACCTCCATGGCATTGAGCCATGGCAGTTTAAGTGGTATCAAATTGCATTAATTCTACAGGCTAGATACCCTCTTGGTTTCAATAATTTTGAATAGCCTAGTTGTCCTTTTCTGGACATATTCATGCTTGAATCCAGGAATACACTCAAGTTATGTACCTGTGTTTTTGTGGGGTGTGTAACTCCATCCAGTACATGCTAAATCCATTTCCTGCTCTGCATTTTTAGGACATCATCACATCAGCCAATTTAAGTGTCCTAGGATACTTCTGCTTTGGTTCACCCATGGAGCCCCACGCCGACCATCAAATGATGTACGGCAACTTCTGGTGGGGCTCCATGGGTGAACTGGTGGGGCAGTATAGTGAGACACTGCTGCCTCACACAAGCCTCTCCATGCTTCATAAAGAACAACAGGGCTTTGGCACAGCAGGGACACTTCCCCACGTGGAATGGGAAAGTATCAGCTGGCAGCCAGGGTGGTAGGGTGACCCCACTGTCACTCCACTTATTCCACGATTTGCCACAGAGGCTGGCAAATCATGGTGCTAGGCCTCATCCATGTGATGAGGTCCTAACCAATCTCGAGCATCTCTGTCTTGTTTGAATTGAGTTTCAGTTTTTTACCCATCTCTACTTCATGTCTGTGGACAGCAACAGTTTAGAAGGTACGTTGCTTCCTTGGTTTGAGATGAAAAAGGGCAACAGGGCTGGGTGTCATCTGAATATTGGTGACACTGGTTTCTAAATGCCTATATTATTTATTTATTTGTTCACTTTTATCTTGTTTTTCTCCCACAAATGAGACTCAGAATCATAATAGCAATACTTATGTAGCTAAGTATAGGAAGTAGTTGCTTACCAGAAAGCAAGCCTCCTGATGCTTGAAGTTATGATGCCCATTAAGTGATGAGTGGACCCCCCCCCCCCGCCATGAGCCCTAAACTAGTGAATAAACATGCAAGCCTCTCATTGGTTTAATATATATGTAAATTAACACGAGGAACATTATCAACCCCTGAATGGTTCCACAGTCAAATGGAAATAAATCTTCAAAATGAAACCAAAAAAGTACCTTTTGAATATGCCTGACGAAGAATTAGAAAGAAAAATTGGAAAAAAATTGTTTCACATGACAGTGGCAGCTTGAATAGTATATGCCAGATATTGGAAAACCCCAGAGATACCTCCTTTAGAAGAATGGGAAAATATATTACAGATATGCTGATAATGGATAAAATAACTGTATTGTTAAGAGGAGAACTATTAGATAACGGCAACCAATGATTCAATGGAAAATTAAACTAAAAATGTATATAGAGGATTCTATAAGATTGTAGACAAGGAGGAAGCAGATGTTAAGTAAGAGTCTATGTAAGAATCTATGATAGTTTTATATGTATTATTTAGATAGTAGACTGTGACCCCTTAAAGGAAATATATTATCTGAGAAATGATTATGGAACACTAATAGATGGAAATTATTGCACTGTACACAACAAATACTTGCAAATGTATGTCTATTTGAACAAATAAAAAATGGAAATAGATCTAGAAAATCTTCCAAAATTCCCTGAATGAATATGATTCAATTCATGTGTAGAGAACTGTACAGCTTTTTTTCTCTCCGAAAAATTAGAATGGTTTCAGATTAGATTATTCCTGTATTTCTGCATCTTTTTTTATATAAGCACATGCAAAATTGAATCCTTGTTAATTACTCTGGTCTGCCTAGAATTACATTTTTCAATGCTCCTAAAACCTTTCGTCTCTGGAGTTTTAATGTTTCACCTTCTCAATGATGAACAGTTTAGGGCTCAAATGTCAGTGGATCTGACAGAATACAAAATGAATGAAGTCTCTGTGTGTTCATACACTATTGAATGGGAAACATGCAAAGCCTATATTCAGGGTAGAATCATTGCTTATTCTTCTTACGAAAGAAAAAGAACTTAAAGATTTTAAAAAGGAATTATTGAATAAGCAGCTGAAGGCTCTGGTATCTCAATATGCTGTTCCCCCATCTGGACAACTTTATCAAGAATTGCACAAAGTTAAATACAAATTGAATAATATTCCATCACAACAAATGGAACTAGTTTTGACATGTCTACAGCACGCATATTGGAATAATGGGGACTGTCCCAGTAAGATTCTGTGCACTGCCTTAAGCATTAATAGCAATACAATGTTGTTTCAGCCATCAAAGATGAAAGCAATAACTTATATAAATCCCACACAGATATAAATCTACAATTTTTGAAGTGTTATGAGGATTTTTATATCTTTGATAATGAATTTCACTAACAAGGAATGGAGACAATCTTTTTTCATATTGACCTTCCCTATCTTAGCATATCACAGCAACAATTTATTTCAAGAACTTTACACTCAGAGAAAATTATCAATCCTGTATGAAATATGAGAAACTGGAAGTCTCCAAGTCCTGATGACTTTCCAGTTTATTTTTTATGTCAGGAGTGACTTGAGAAACTGCAGGCCACTTCAATGTTTTGATGTTTTACCATCCTTGTATGAGGCTTTTCTCATGCCCCCTCATGGGTAACAGGAGCTGACAGAGGGAGCTCAACCTGCTCTCCCCGGATTTGAACTGCTGACTTGTCGGTCAGCAATCCTGCTGGCACAAGGGTTTAACCCACTGCACCATTGTTTCATTCATCCAGTTATCTTTCCAGTTTGTTAGTGCCAATTTTACATAGCTTAGAAACTGGCTTCCTCTCTTCATCATTAAATGATGCTTATAATGTCCTTACATTTTAACTGGATTACAGAACTTTCAGGAGGTTGAGCTAGATAACCACTAAGCTCCTTTCTAATTGTATGGTTTGATATAATGGGATTTTATGATTCATATAACTGAATGATTTTTCTTCCACTCCTTCCAAGAACAGTACAGTCGGCTCAGCCACAGCCTGAATGCCAACAGAGTGGTCGCCCCTGACAGACAGAGAACTTGACAAGTTCACATAAGTGTTTACACTGAATTGTTGGTCTTGTCATGTTATTTCTCCCAGTAATGGGTATGACTTGAGTTGATAGTGACTGGAATGCCTAAAATAGATGGATGAAAAATAGGCCTTTAAGGATCCATAGCCAGAAGCTGGCATTTCTATCACCTTGGCTCTCCCTCTGCCATTACATGGTATAATGTGATAGCTTAAAATAACTAAGTGCCAGTTTTGTGCCAAAAATATAAAGTGTCACTCAGTATTACAGGATCTATTTCAGCAGGGACAGCTAGTATCACTTTCTTAGAGTAGCTTAGCCTAGCAGAAATAATTTGAAGTGCTGCCCCAGGTTGAAAGCTTCCGAGAGACGAAAGTCCCTCCAACTATTATTATTCTAAATGGAGGGTGATAAGCAATTGGTTCATAATATCTCCCTTCTGCACTGGGATTAATATTTAGAAGATTATCTAGCCTGGTTTCCGTTTGGCTGGGTTTTTAATGCTGGATTCACTTGATGCACATTTGTGACATAATGCTGACAACAGCTCCTTCTTTGTGTTTCTACAAGAATTTTGTGTTCTCTCCCTGGTGATGCAGCCTGATCTCTTGAAGCACATACCAGAATGCATCATTGGTTGCTGACATCCCATGGGGAGCTTTGCAAAGACACTCTTAGGTTCGTTTGTGTGGGAGTACAAAAATGGCACTTCTACTTGCTTGCTTGCATGTGTTCTAATTTTTGTTGTTCCGGGGCTCATTCATGCATAGAATACATCTACTGTTGTTTCAGTGAGCAAGAACTTTCTGCTTGAGATGATGCCTCAGCAACATATTTCCCTGGCTAAAATGCAGGCAAAATGTTTTCTTGTTTTGACACCCCCCCCCCCCCCCCCCCATTCTCCTGAGGATGCATTTTGCATATTACTGGAATATATATCAGGGAAGAAATTATTTCCTTGGTGTTTGATTGCCTGAAAGCTTTAAATAAAACCCAAAATTCTTCTTCATTTATTGATTGTATAAGATGTAACCCTGCTTTTCTGTCAAGTGGTGCTTGAGGAAGTTAACAGTAGCCTTGCTTTGCTAGAAGAAGAAAAAATATCAGAAAAGAGGCTAGACTGGGGCATGCCCCAATACCACATGGGGAAAATGTTTTGACCAGAAAAAGGCAAATAGAAGCCTTCAGGATGCAGTCTGCCATTTAAAGCTTTCCCAGCCTATTTCATGGTTTAGAAGAATACCCAATCATCTCTTCTTCCAAAGGTCTTTGTGTGGGGGGGGGGGGGGGGGAGGCTTAATTCTGGAAATAAAGGAGAGGGTAAATCTCATTTAAATAGGATTTTGCATCCCAGGCTTCTGGAGTACTCTTTGTCTTCTTTTTTTTTTCAAGTGGAGACTGGGATGGAAGATTGGGCAAAGAGGTGCTACCCACTAAGATCCAGGAAAATGCCCCAAATTCCCCAGACCTTCAGAAATGGCCACTTCTGGGTTCAATGAACTTCAATCATTAAATGGAATTTGAAAGCTAGTAGCAACCCTTTGATAGGGTCTTCAGTTTTGGATAGCATTGGGCAGTGGAACTAAGGAGATGACTCTGAAGCTTTCTGCTCTTGCTTGTAAGTTGCTCCCAGTTGTAGCTCCCAAATATTACAAGCCTTTGCAGTCTCTGTTTGTGCTGGTTCTCTTGGTGCAGCCTCTGGTCCAAGTAGACTGTCTCTGGCTCAGGTCTGTCAGACAGGTTGATGGTCCTAGTATCTGAAGCTCCAAGGCAGTAAGGCATAATAAAACCAATCTCTTTGGATGAATAGGGAACCCAGGCAGGAGACTCTGATAAAACTGGGTATTACTTGAAGGATGGACCCTGAGAAGCAGTCTTGCCAATCTTCAGCTAGTGACAGTAGTAAGTCTAGGTCAAATTGCCCTTGTTGGTGGTACTGTTCATTTATACCTGGCTTCTTGAGATCATGCCTGACCAATCTGACTCAGTTTTTCCTGTCTCTGTTGAAAGTGACTTCTCCACTATGGCGGTCCCACAGTAGGAATAAATCAGGCCCACACAATCTGTGGCCCTCCAGGTTTTTGGGATTCCAATTTCCAAAAGCCTTAGCCAGCTTGTTGAATGGTCAGAAATTCTGGGAGCCAAGGTGTAAAACACCTGGAGGGTTATAGGTTGTTCAGGCCTGGTATAGAAGGTTGATTGGTTGTTATCATAATCATAAATAAATAAATAAATAAATAAATAAATAGCTTGTTACTGGTCTCTCAATTCTCTTCCTGGAGAGTCCCCGTCTGGAGTTGAAGTTGCTGAGGAAAAAGAATTTTTCCCCTCTATTCAGCAGTCCCTAAGGCTTTTACTTTCTACGGGTCTCTTTACTTTAGCAGCTGAACCTGAGACTCCAAGGCATTGCCAGTCCTTCAGCCACTTGATAGCCACGCTATAGGCATCTCTGCCTTTTAAAAGGCAATAGCATGCATGGTGTTCTGCTCTACTCCGCCACATAACCAAGGAGGTGGCAACAAATTACAAAGAGAGAGCTTTGTGTCCCATACCATGAGGTGTGTCTCATCACTTAAACTGTTGCCTTCCATTCAGATAAAATGCAGTGCTTCATCAGCATTCAAAAAGGATTTCAGTGCAAGTCCATTTAGCATTTCTAAATGGAACATTATATCTCATTTGTCACATAATGCAACAGAACCTGACAGAGTGGCATCCTCTGAATCCCTTGATGTTAGTGGGATAAAAATGCAAATGATGAAAATACAGTATAATTTTGTGTAGCATTTTCTTGTCCCAGCAAACAAAATTATAATGGTTTAAACATTTGCACATTTCAAATTTATTTTTAAAATAGTAATTACAAAGTATACAGTGAACCTTTATTATCCACTGCCATTTGGTTCCAGGATCTCCCATGGATATCATGTCTATGGATGCTCAGAATTGTGTCCCTTGCATAA